>NC_081407.1:790202750-790302972 GCF_030272615.1 Cryptomeria japonica
GATCAAGGGATGAATCTCTAAAAAGCAAAAAAAAAATTCCTCCAATATGTTATTGTTTTATCCCTACTTACCCATGAAAGATAATGAAAGTAAGGGAGCCTCCTTCATAATGTTAAAAATTGTGATTGTTGTTTTAGTACATCAAAAGAGAGGTCTACCAAATTTGGATTTTCTTTCTAATCATTTCAAAATAATTATCTTTTGAAAATAATTTTTTTTTATTGATTTCAATCAATAAAATGAAAGATATATCATGACCCTCTTTTGTAAATAAATAGACTAGACTTGGTGCAACAACAAACTCTAACCATAGCTAGGAATAACCTTATTAATCTTGCTATAGTGACCTTATTTGTGAATAATTATGCCAAGATCCAAAAGAAGAAGATTGAGAGCACTTTGGAAGCCTTTCAATTATTACAATATTGACAAGGTCATTCTAATGCAACCCTTGACCATCTATCCAATGCACCTACCTTAATCTATCAACATAGTTGTAGAAAATTCAAATAAAATGCTTGGACCATCAACAAGAATTCAACCTCCTTAATCACACGCAAAGAAGGGTTACTATCCTCCTCATCTCCATACAATAGAGAATGCAACATCCCTTTATAAATAACTTTTTCCCAAACCAAATGCCAAATTCACTTCAAATTTTATGGAGATGGATGCTTCAATTTACTTTCCCCTAATATTTCAAACATTGTCCTCTCCCAAAATTACTTGAGTCATCTTGAGTGTAGCCAAGGAGCCAAAAATAATGGTGCTTTCCAACCTACAATCAAAGACAACTCCATAAGGACTATTAGAATAGGTGTTGTACACCTTGCATAAGATGAATTATTTTATATAAAATAAATATTTGTTATGATGCATCATTAAGAGATGTACCTAGCCCATTAATTTTTATGTAGATCTACTTGTAAATTTGAATGTATCATTGGTTTAGATATCTTATGTGTGAGTTGCACATGGGAAAATATTTAATAAATAAAAAAATTTAGTACCGAAAAGTAAATGTAGGGTCAATGGTTTTGTGAACTCATGGTTTTCCCTTGCCACTTAGTTGTATTTGTGTGAGCTTGATTCTATAACAGCAAGCACATATTAAATGGTTGAGGTTGGTTCTTAGAGGTTTTTGCTTGGTTCACATCGTATTGGGATTTCTTCTTAAGACTGCATATGTGAAGCATGGCATTGGATGTGTAGATATATGCTTCGACACAAGAAGGATGCGTTTGAAAAGCTTGATGTTCCAAAATTATTAATGGAGATTCTATATGTGTGTTGTAATATTTTCATTGTTGAATAATACATTGAGTTTGGATTTTTCAAGGTTGGATTTCCATCTTGAGGGTTTTCCTAGTATATATCTTGTGTTATCCTACGATGTCTTTGACCTTTGCAATAGGTTATTCTATTAATTTTTGTGCATACTTTTCCCTCATGGGGTTATGTAAGAAATGGTTTGATCAACATGTATAGTTTTTCCAAACAAGTGGTATCAAAGCCATAATTATGGTTGTTGAGTGTGAGAGATCCCTGTTTCAATATAACCGTTGTATGAGCAAATTTGAAGCCAAGATAATGTGTGTGTGTGTGTGTCGATATATATATATATATATATATATATATATATATATATATATATATATATATATATATATATATATATATATATATATATATATATATATATATATATATATATATATATATATAAGTTATGAGACATTTTACAGGTTGTTGAATTTTGGGATTGCAAAAATTATTTTTTTAGGTCTAGGTTTGAATCTAAGTTTGATAATAGATTTCTTATGTGTTCACTAAGGGGTTTTTTTTGGGAAATTTTCACATATGACCCCCTTCTAACCAAATAAGATTTCATTATTCGATCTAGGAGGTCAAAAAAACAAACAATGACGCAAAATTTGGATTATTTTTGCCACTAAAAACCTCAAAATTATTTATCCTACCTCTATATCTTATGGTCATCCGATCATCAAATTTATCAAAAAAAAATTACATTTTATATATATATATGCCCTACAAACCCCTTGTACCCTATGTTGGCATGCTCGCACGAACCAGATACCGACACGCCAATATAATTTTCTGAGACACCACATCTTTCACCGACTGTGTTGGAATTTTTATTTCCTATAGTCGTCCAAAAACTCTCTCCAAGCAGTACATAGTGGTGCAGATTTGGTTTACATTTTTTCACTATTTTTATTAGTTATTGCCGCCATGAAGTCAAGAATTACCTTAGAACAATTATTTGTTCATAAATTTTGTGTACAAAATTAGTTTTTTTATTTAGAATAGGTGATGCAAAGCATTTGCATAGAATTATAAAGTGGTTTTTCACTTGCATGAGCAGAGAAGATCGTGCTTGTTTTGACACTTGTAAGGGCCTATGTTTCAAGGTATTATTATGTGAGCATTTAGATAAGCCAAGAGGCAGAAACTCGATGGAGTGTATGTATTTATAAGATCTTGGGGATGATACAACAAATTATCAAATTTGGTGTTCTTTGATACAAGTTTACAAGTGCTTTCAAAGTTTAAAAATTTATGGAGACAGGCACACAAGTTGTCTGTTTTTTTAGGACGTGGATCGATAAACATGAGAGACTTAGAATATTGGTATGGTGAGAATTGATTACAACTACAACATTGGTGATGATTATGGTGCAAAGTATTCTTATGTGAATTTGAATATTAGTACAACGGGATCATGCATGTGGTTATTTTTGGCTGGTGTGGTTCAGTTTTGGAAGGTTATTACTATTTTCTAGATGTTTGTTTGGTTTCTTGACTATGGTATTTGATTTGAATTTTCTTGAAAAATTGGATCTATAGGTGATCTAGTGTTTGATTCTTGAGATCTATAGGTTTCTTCTTGGTTATCTCGGTTTTCAAATTGCTATTGTGATTATATGTTTATGTGTTTCATTGATTTTGGATCTTCAAGTTATGTAGTTTGTGGATTAGCTACCCATTCGCTGCAATGGGATGACTCAAATGTCGAATATCTATATCCACGATATTGATTCCATGTGTATGCAGACTTTGTTATTTGGCCTTGTCTATCATCATTTGCATATTCATATGTTGTATTGTGATGAGATAATAGAAGGTTGGAGAGCTACAATAGTTAGTTATTGGGACTTCTAGAATGTCTTACCATGGTGTCATGGATAGCTTGGTTACATGATCTAGTGATAGCTTTTGATAGCGATGTTCTGGTGGTGGTCGGATTTTCTTGTCTTGCAGATCTTGGTTCTATGTTCTTCTTTGGAGCTACTAAGATTGTAGTTGAGTGTGTGTGAACCATGAGCGATCTTCATTTAGGAGATATGGATCACAATTCTATGGAGAGATCAATATTGCACTTCAATGGGATCTTTGGAAGTGATATGGATTCATCAATTGGTGATTAAAGATCTTCTACAGTGCTTGTTGGTGACATGGAGAAGCCCCTGATTATTATTGCTGCAATGAGACTATTGGAGTCTTTGGTTGAGGTGCCAAGTTTATGACTTGTTAGTTTTTATAGGTGATCCTTGGTTGAGAGGATGGTTTGGTGTTGTGCTCTTAGCATAATCTTGATTGTGCATTAGATTTTAGGCATGATGCAGTGGTAGTGTTGGTTCTCCCGTTATTGAGTACATTGGTCATGTGCAAGTAGGAGCTTCATGAGAGTGTTGTGTTTCATTTGAATATTGGCATGGATTGATTAGTTGTAGGTGGTCATGGACATTTGGAGACTTGAGTGGGGTTAGAGTTCTCTTAGGATTAGAGACATTTGTTGAGATGATTACTCTTTGGAAGTTCCAATAAGAAGTCTAAGGAGCCTTCACTTGAATATGGACATGAGTTCATGATGGATCTATAGAGGATTTTGTACTTGGATAGAGTATTAGTGACTTGGTCTATCATAGAGGAACAATCTCATTCTCCAATCTTGGTCTACTCAACAAATAATCATCTAAGAGGTACATGCCATCCTTGTGTCCAAATGCATTATGTTTTATGTGTTGTCTTCTAATGGATATGGATCGTGAGCTATGTTTGCTAATTTTAGAGGACTCATTCGAGAGGTGTTTGACATGTTCATCTCCTTGTGCATGAGTCTATTTATGATTTCATCCATTAATGACTAGTTTTGGAGATGTTATTGGGTTGATTCCTTGTTAGGGAATGGATTTGAGATTGATTTTTTGTGTTTCAAGAGGCTTGCATCCAAGTTGGTGATATGAGATACATATGTTTCATTTGATATATGATATTGATTAATTGGGTGTTTTTGAAGCTTTTCATGAGGAATTTTGTGAAGGAGATGTTACTTGACACAATTCAACACTTTACATGCTTTGATTTGCAAGTTTTGTTTGATCATATTCTTCTTCATGGATTTTTGTACATTGAGTTTGAAGTTTGTGTGAAACTATGGTGATCACTATGTTTGTGATCATATGTTATTCATTTTTTTACTAACGACATGGAGGCTCCTTGATCTTTTTCATTTGTTGAGTATGGAGAACATGGGATATCTATGGAGACTAGTCATGAGGGTTGTATTGTAACAAAAAAAATTGTTGCTTTTGCATATCTTTGTGGATGTGCTTTGATATCAAATGATATTGATTACACTTATGTGATGGCACCGCTAGACTTGGTATAACTTGATATATTTTCAAATTTTGGGATTATCCATGCAATTTGAGTGTTCCTTAATCTATACCTTCTACATAGAGAATTTTTATATAAGGATCTTGTGATTGTTGTTCATGGGTTGGATATGTTCTTGCCATGAGTTCTACTAATGTTTGAATACTTCTCGGTATGGAGGCTTGGATGGATTAGTATTTGTTGTGGTTATTATTTACATTCATGTGAGTTTTTCTTCTTTTGACACCATCTTGAAGCCTTCATTATCAGTTGGATTTGAAGATTTTGTTTTTGGATTGGTACATTATCATTTTTGCTTGTTCTTTTTCTTCCATAGGTGGCATGTTGGAGAATGAGAAGATTTATTGCTTGAGATGTTGGATATCTTAGATGTTATTGCAAATATCTTGATGAAGCATAAAGAGCATGATATAAATTCATGTGATTTCTTGTATGGCTATGATGACATTTCATTAATTGACCTTCATGCAATTTACACAAGTGGGAGAATGTTAGGAATAGGTTTTGTACACCTTACATAAAATGAATTATTTTAATTATATAAAATTAAAAATTGATGTATGATGCATCATTAAAAGATGTGTTAAATGTAATGTCCCCTTTCTAGGTGACAGGAGAAGAGTAGTGGGATGGTCTATTATTTGGATCTCGTAGGCTGGCAGTGGTGGATAGACTCACACAGGGTATTCAATATCCGGAGTTGGTGTTTCAGGCAGTTTGTGGGCCGTTGGGAGCAGTTCCTTGATTTTAGGGAGATTTCCTACTTTTTAGGAGGTTGTGGCAGTTTACATATTTGAGGTTCCATGGGACCATACCATGGTTTTAGTTTCAGGAAGATTGGGTGTGTTTCCTAGTTTCTAGGAGCATCCCTATATTTTAGGGATGGGACTGCCAGTTGGCCCATCTTGTCTGGCATCAGTCACAGACAGGTGACAAAGTCAGATTCATGTTTGGCTGGTTATTTTGGGCTATTATTGGATCTATGGAAATATTTTAATATATTTAAATATTTCCTAAGTTAGCGATTAAATAAATTAAAATAAGGCTATGTATATAGCCATTTCGGAGTAATAAGGGTTTTTTGGCTTCATCTGGTTTGATATGCCTGTGTTATAGCTCGTTGGAAAGGTCTTGAACTTTGCTACATGATTCTCACCTCCCGGAGTCTTTTTGGACGCTTGAAGCTATTTATTCGCAATAAAGTGATATTTTCTATAGTTTGACGCCATAATTGGGAAAGTGTCACTTTAATTATAAAGCGCGAGCTTTATTATTCTTTAGGGTTCGATTTGCAAAGGGAAAGGAGTTATAAGGAGATGAAAACCTAATTGATAGCATCTTTGATCATTTTGAAACTTGCGAATTTGGGAATTGCTTTGGAAGAGTGATTTTGGTCTGGGACGCAAACCCCAGGCCTGAGCTTGCTGGGACGTAGCCCTCAGCAGGAGTTGACAATGGATTTATCCAGGATTGCACAGAGATTGTCAGCGTGCATATTGGGGGTTTCAACAGGGCGGCTAGTCTATTCCAGGTGGCACGTGATTTGCAGCAACTTCCACACCTCCTTTGCAACCATGCCTTGTTTGTATGTTCGCTTGAAGGGTTGTATTCAGCTTATTTGATCTTCCTTGTTCGTTGTCAGTTATATTCTTCCATCTAGCATCAATCCAGATTGAGAACAACTCTAAATAAATGTATGGATTCTTGTTGAATACAAAACTAGGTTATTTGTCAGGTATAATTTGCAGTATTTTCAGATTGCTTAAGTGTTCTTACATATGAACATTGTTTACTGTTTTATTTCACAATTGTTGCTATTTATCAATTACTTTACTTATAACATCAAAACCCAAAAAGAAACAATCCCTTTCTGCAACTTTTGTCTATTCTATAAGATCACCGGAAAATTACAAAAATATAGTATGTTTAATTAAGAATTTACAGCAGCAACAGTAAAAGGATCCATTTGGGATCTTTCAATTAACCACATTAAATATTTATTTGGATCCACTTGTAAAATTGTAACACTAGGTTAAATATTGCATGCATGGTTCACACATGAAAAAAATAGATAATATATAAGAAACATTCTACCAAAAAGTAAATGTGGGGTCAACATTTTTGTGAGCTCATAATTTTGAAACATGTGGTTTTACCTTACCACTTGATTGTATTTGTGTGAGCTTGATTTTATAAAAGAAAGCACATGTTTAGAGTTCGGAGTTGGCTATTAGAGGTTTTGGCTTGACAATCAATATATTGGGTTTTTTTAAGAGTACATATGTGAAGCATGGCATGGGATGTGTACGTGCATGTTTGGACACGTACAAGATACATTCAAAGAGTGGTGTTTCAAAAGTATTCATGGAGACTTTGCAAATGTATTGTAATGTTTTCATTTCTAAATAATACATTGAATGTGGACTCTTTTGGAGACTAATTTTTTTCCTCTTAAAAGGTTTCACAAGGTATATATTGTTTTATCTTGTGATATGCCTTTAATCTTTGCATATGATTATTTTGTAAGCTTGCATGCATACTTTTCTTTCATAAGATTATGTAGGAAATGGTTTCATCAACTTATATAATTTTCCTAACAAAGAGAATCACACGAATTGCTACCTTTCCACTTCATTGTCATTCATTCTTTGTCTAATGTCATTTGTAAAGCTATCACTTTCCTTAAAGTAAGAAAAAAGAGAGAAAAGAGAATGAAAAAACATTAACTTCCAATTTTTCCTCCTTAGCCAACTGTCTTTTTTTGAGAAGGGCAATCTTACAATTTACCATAATTTGCACAAGATTTCGACATGTTATACTTACTCCAAAAGGACCATCACCAAACCCTCAAGACAAGGAAAACTATTTTCTTCATTTTCTAAAATGCTAATTATAATTATTACCCTATTAATCAATCATTGGTCAAACATGTTGACAAAAGCAACCATGAGGCATTAAACTAACCTCTAAAATAAGGGTATTAGTTAACATCTACATTTCCTAGAAAAAATCCTCAACTGTATTAATATTTCAAAAGCAAATGAATAAAATTAATTTTCTTATAAATATTTGTCAAGTCAGCTTCTTTAATAGTACAATTCAACCCTCAATTGTCCAAGCATTCATTATTTATCCCCTAAATGATTAAAAGATAATCACTTTCAAAATCAAATTATTAATGTTTAACCCTTCTATCACCTTAAGACCTTTTAAGAGGCCTAAGGCTTCTACTTCATTATTAGAGTCATTAGCAAACATAAAATTATCCATGTTGCACCAAGGTGATATTCATTTCTAATCAAACAACTACCTCATGCATGATTAAGTTTCCTTTATAAAAAAACCTTATGAAGGCTAAGCTTAAATTTAATAGCTTTCCAACAAGTCTCCAATTCCTTTGCTTATTCCCTATTATTCTATATCTAACACCTTTTAAAGGGGAAAACACATTTTTTACCATCATTGTTGTAAGTATTTCCAATAAAATATTAATAATTACAAATCCAACTATTTTAATTGTTTTTTAAATATCATGGAATGATTTGATTTTTTCTGTATAATTCATTCGAGAATATTATGAAAGAAGATTAGGAACAATACTCTGTAAAAATATTGAATATTAAAGAACTATTAAAGAAAATTCAAATCTTATATTTAAATTAAAGGTATCCCTTAAATTAATTAAAAATAATATAATAACAAATCATGTGATTTAATAATAAGATATCTCTTACTGATGTTGCTGATTCTGCTACTGCTACCCCTCTGCAGCAGCACTCTATTGGCACTTCTATTTGTAACCTTATGGGGTCCTCCCCGCTAGACCTATCTCTTGCTAGTCCTAAAAATTGTATCGCCTGGACCGTGGTTTGTCGTAGGCGGAAGGGGAAGTCCTCCCCGCTCCCCCAAACCCCTCCTCTTCTTTGAGTGGGCTTGGGTTGTTTTTGTTTCTTTGTTCCTTTCTAAGGATCTGCACCCTTGTTTTTGTTGTTGTTTTGATAGTCTAGCTATGTTAAGGGTCAGCGCCCTCGTTAATGTTGCTTTTTTAATCAAAAACAAATCATGCGATCATAGACCACATAATTTAATATAAAAAATACAAACCATCTTACTTAAATTATGGTAAACATTTATAAAACTACATTTTCAGCACAAAAAGATCGAATCTTTTAATAGATTTCTAATGTCTTTTATTCTATACATAAAGGGTTGAACTTTAAAAGGAATAAAAAACAATGAAAAATCTTAACTTCTTTCATACAACACATAATAGATAACAATAATCATCTGGAATCTCCCACGGTGAAGCAATAGATATGACCACATGAGTAAAGAACTTTGAATTCATATACGTTCTTCCTCTCAACCTTGTGTGAAGTAAATCAACTTTTACATTTGTCATACAGTTCCTTTCCTAGAATAAAAGATTTAGTTGAGTATCTTTCCATATCTCGGAATTGATTTAGCATTCCATAACACAACGTATAGTCCTAGGATTATCAGGTAAAAGCCAAAAAACCTTAGTGTAAAGACGCATTGGATACTACATACATTTCACGTCTGATGGATGTACTTATTTGCCATCCCAGGAAATCAACCCAATGTGTATACCATTATAATTATTCATGGATACTAGCTTTTAACAAAGCTAATAGACCGTCCAATAGAATGTTCGCTTTACTCAAAGAAAATAGCAGATTCTCATTCACAAAGCGAATACGTTATAAAAATTGACAAACTTCTCATCAGAAATAAATAAACTTTTTTTATAAATTATATTTGTCCATGCTCCCAGAATTGATTTGCAATACCCTTATTCCAGAATTTAGATCAACACTACTAATATTTTCTGCTCCGTATACAATTTCTGTTTACAAACACTTCCAGCAGATTGGAAGGGTTTGTACTTGATATAATGAATGAATGGTTCAAGCACCACAAAGCATTGCAGAATGTTTGTTTCTAGATAGACATCATGCTGGAAGCTATTTCAATTGTGAAAGGCTATATGACTGTCCACATTTGTGGATGAACATTTACAAAATACTTCTATGCATAGAAAACAACAAAATACGGTTTTTGAACTCCAGATAAATACCGACAGAGGTACGCTTTAAAAGATAATTTACACTGCCATAGCTTATATTCCTGAAAATTAGAACATTTTTTTCCAATGTTAAAAATACATAAATAGTGGAAGAAAATGATTTCAAATGACATATATCATATATCTACCCTACATTCTATAACTATATATAAGTAGATGGTTTTAAATGACAAATTTCTATCCAACATTCTATATATCAGTAGATTTTAAATGACATTTTTATACTACATCGTCTACCAAATCACCATTAGAAATTTGAAATAGATGCATAGCAAAGAACTTTTTTAAGGGAGAGATGTCATGAGGACAAAATTGCACTGGGAACTTAGACAGAGAAACTGCATAAAAGAGTAAAAATACAAGCTGAGTAGTGAGTTTTTATAGATTTAAGGAGAGGGTGGAGGTGACAAGTCCAACCAACAGGGAGCGACCAGTTTAAAAATAGTAAATATAACACCCTTGTAGAATGATGACTAATCGACAACCCTCCCACTATGGGCTTCAGGATCACCAACCCAATCATTTGCTAACTGTAATGTCTAACAAGACCAAAGAGGCCCTAAGACTCGAAAGTGGAGAATCTATGAGTATCCTCTAAGTGGTGACTAGGGATGGAAGGATGTGAAGCATCTGTAATATGCCCCCCTGAATTTTTTGTTAAGTATGTGTATGCAAGTTTATGAACCAATGAAGTAATGTTTGCTGATTGAAACTTTCAGATTGCATTCAAGATAGGATTTCAAACAAAAACCATGATACTTGCAACATATCATAGAAAATTAAAAGCTGATAGCACAGACTTTATTCAACTTTATCTAGCACTTGTTCAAGCATATTAAGTGCTGATAACACAGACTTTATTCAACTTCATAGGATTTGTCCAAGCATTACAAATCAGATATGAATGAACAATATTCTGAAAATCAGACTGAATTTATTTGCAGACCTGAAATAGTCTCGCAAACATGAAGGATAACACTCAGAAATCAGTCCAGCACCAACTAGGCACCAACTAGGCGTCCAAGGCTTGTCCAGTGCAAATCCTGGAAATGATATTTATGTCTCCAAAAAGCTCCAAATCTGCTCCAACAATCTCTGATTGCAATCAGCAATTAAAACATCCAACACCAACCTTATTTTCAACCCCCAGAAATGCAAATTTATTACTTCCTTCAATACCCACGTGCTAGCAAGGAAGAATGCTGCCCGGTAAAGGGTTGATTTGACTAGAAAATTCAGTTCTTCACCAAATCTGCCAAATGAATACTCCGATTGAGGCACCCAGCTATGAGGAACACTCAGAAATAATACTCAGAATGATAGCAAGTCTTATCACTGTAATATGAGCCAAACTTTGATTCCCAGCTACTCAGAAAAAGCACATCCGCACTCAGAAAAAGCATTTAATCACTAACAAACTTGAACAGCACTCCAAAAAGACTCACACCGTACCAAAACCAAGAAACCTACATCAAAAAACTAAGAATATCTTCATCTTCATCAAATCCAAAGTCACCCACAAAGCCAAAATCACTGTAAGTCTTAAAAAAAGTATACCAACCAACTAGGGTGGATTTTTAACCACCGAAACCAGTAAACAGGAAGAGGTTTTTCATCCTCAACCAACAAAAGAACTCCTTGAGCTCATTCCAGCAACATTTCATTAGGTTGTCAAATCATTTATGTCAAATGAGAGCTCAAAACATGAATATATAGAGTGAAAAAGGAATTAGGACAACCATCCTTCAATTTGAAACCTTTTCCCTCCAAAACCAAAACTTGAAAGCAACTTAAAATCGTGATAGAAGTTTGAACCTTTTTGAGGTCTCAAATAAAACATTTAAAATTTGCTTTATGTTTTACTATTACTTCTTAACATTATAAGCTCAATAAAATAAATATTTCTCTTTGTTGGGCGTCCATTTTGGATGTCAAATGGCCCCTCTTTTAAAAACTTTAAGTTACTAGAGCAGGGGAGCGGGCAATATTTTTAAAAAGCACTTTATAAAGACAGTGAATAAAAATAAAATAAATGTCTTCTGAAAGCAAAATGACTCACCAAGTCCAACTAAAACCCATTCTATTGAATTGAGAGAGGAATAGAGACCATGACCAAGTGCTAAAAAATAGATCTTACTAAAAATAGCAAGAACTGCCCAAACCCTAAAACTGAAGACGCTGCACACTAAAGCAGAAGAGATTGAAGCTATGACTAGCTGTGAAAAATAGTGGTTACTATAAATAGTAACTGCTAAAAATTGTAAGTTAGCCAAAACTCCCAACCAACCAACCGGTGTCCAAATTGACACTAAAAATATTAAGTCTCAGACAAGTTGTCTAAAATCACTCCAGAAAGCGTCGTTCATCTCCATTAATCTATCTGAACATACTGCTGACATCAAAATACCCCTCTTATCCTGCTGACACCAACTCAAAAAGCCAACACTAGTTGCACTACAAAATAACCAAAAATGAGGACGACATTATCATCAACATTTTCACCATCTAATGTAGATGGAAAAGACTCCCTGTCAACATCAAAAGGATTAAAATCCTCTACAAAACCATTATCATGTTAGAATGTCTCCAATGAGATGAATATTAGAGTAGTTGTAGGAGAATAGCTATTAGTTATCTCTTCAAAACGAACACTCCTCTCAATGAATAGCTCATAAGTTGTAGGATAAAGAAGCTTCTAGCCCTTGACACCATCTGCTTACCCAACAAATATACAAGGCTTGCTATGCGGATCCATAGCCTTTCTTGTTTTTTGTTAGAATGTGGACCCATGTGGCGGAGCCAAACGCACGAAGGTGTTTCACTAAGGGTTTGGAACTAGTCCAAGCTTGGAAAGGAGTTACACCCTTCACAACTCAATGAGAAACACATATTTGAATATAACATACACAATTGATGGATTCCACTCAAAATGGTTGTGCCAAAGATTTGGAGTGTATCATACAATTAACCATCTCTTTCAAGGACCGATTCTTTCGTTATACAACTCTATTATATTGAGGATTGTAGGGGGCAATGTGATGCAAATCAATGCCTTCAATAGCACAAAACTACTCAAACCTCTGATTGACATATTCTACCCCATTATATGTATGCAAAATCTTGATGGATTTCCTTGTTTGTTTCTCTATAAATACTTTGAAATCTAAAAAATGGATCAAAGACTTAATGTTTTGTTTCAAAAAAATGCAAATGTTTACCTAGAAAGATCATCAATAAAAGTAAAAACAAATTGAGCTCTATTGAAAGATGGATGTGGAAATGTACCAACCAAATCACTATGTATTAACTCCAAAAGTTGTGAGGCTCTCCAAAATTTGCCCTTGCCAAACTCATCCTTTAGATGCTTGTCAAAGATGCATTCCTAACAAACACCATTAGAAAACTAAACTATAGGCAAGCCTGAAGCCATATCATGCAAACAAAGCTTATGCAAGTAGTCATAGTTCAAGTGGCCAAACCGTTGATACGACAAATTGTTCAATTCATATGAATGAGTAAGCATAGTTGTGAAAGGAGAGTAAAAAACAAAGTGAAAAAAAGTGATAGAGCCTAAATTGATTATCTACTTTTCCCATGACAATTGTAGACCCACTGCACAATTCATTGATGACAACTATATTTAGAGTGAATTCAACTCACACACCTGAACTTGTATGGGTGATCAAGTAGACAAATAAGAGATTAGTTGAAAATGTCCCACCACCAACGACAAAGGACACTCTCCCTAGAACCTATTCTAGTGAATCATTACCCTTAAGAATGTCAAGCACAAAATACAACTCTAAGGATGAGAAACTTTCTTGTGTATTGTCCATGTAGTGAGAAGCACTCAAGTCAAGAACTTGAGTATCAAGTTGTGAAGCTACCACAACAAGGCCTTTTCTCTTACCTTTCCCATTACTAGAATCTATGGAATCTTGATGATTGCTAAACTCGGTACCTCAATCTTGTTCCTTTGAAGAAGATGGATGAGATAAGTGTAATATCCCCTCCTAAGCAATGTCAGCATGTTGATTGTTAGGCAATTCAATGGGTTCCCGTAGGCTAATGAGTTAGGGTTTTGATGATTGTTCAGTCCAATTAATCTGGCAATGAAAGGTGTGGCATTGAGTTCAATCGGTTGAGAATTGCATTATGACATTTTCTAGAGAGGGGTTCAAACAATTTGTTTGTTTTTACTATTTTTCGTAAGTTTCAGTTTGGACACCAACTTAGCCAGTTGGCAGTATTTCTATCTTGGGAATGTCAATAAATGCAATTGATGATATCTTGGCAGTTAATGTGGTCCAAAGTGATTAATTTAAATTATGTTAAAATGTTGAAGTTAAATTAAAGATTTATCTTTAGCATTATTAAATTTGTTAAAATGACTAAGTGGGAATCCAAGGTGATATAAGGTGTTTTTTCAAATATTAAATTAAATGTTCTTTTAGAAGTGGGTGCCAATTTTGGGAGTCATAAGGTAATATTAAATTAAATTAAAAAGTATGAAACCCCAAAAAGAGGTGTGGGTTTCTACAAGAATATATATTAGGTTTTTGAGCTCATTTTTCAGTATGTATGGATTTGATATTGAAAACAGAACTTTGTTGGATTGTACTTGTTCTTGTGGCTTTGTGAGGACAAAAACTCTTGCAAAGAACATCTTCGTTGGTGAAAGATCTAACCTGGGAGATTGACTGGTAGTTTCATTCATGAATCACATTGAGCTTCATTGTGTGATATTTAAGTGTAAATCTTCATATTGAGATTCGAAATAAAGGGCAGATTTTGTGAAGACAAAAAAGGAGCAGATTGAAGAGTTTTTAAAACAGATTTATTTTCTTTTTGCTGTCTGGTCCTTTATCTAGCATAGTTGTACCATTGTGAGCTAGGTGTGGGAAGGTTGGGCGAGTTTGGGTGTACAAATTGGAGGTGTCTTTGCTGCTTGAGGAGACGCCTAGGGTCTTATTCATTTTGTGGTCAAAGGAGTTGATTGTAGAAAGTGGCGTCCAAGCTTGTGTGGCCAGTTTGCTGGTTTCAAAAATTCGTCAGAGTTATTTGTAAAAACAGTATATGGGTATGTTGAAAATGTGACTTCAGTGTTATTTGAACTTCTGGTATTGTTAAAATTGATGTTATAAGGCTATCCAAGATTTGTAATAATTTAGAAAATAATTCTAGTTGTGGGTTTACTTTATTTTGGAGATTACTGAATATATTTCTATTATTTCATTGCTGCTTATTATCGTGTGTGTGTGTGTAAGGGTGTATATTACAATGAGCTATTTTGCTTGTATAGGCACTTATGCTTATCATGACCAGATTTCTTACGAAAGACACACTTAACCTTTTTCTTCTAAAACTTGTCCTTCTTAGAGGATGAGATTTCAAGAGTCGAATTCGAGGATGCATGAATGAACAAGACCCTAAAACTATAAATTTAAATTTTAAAAAAAAAAGCCTTCAGGAGGCACCCTTGCTACCGTTTCTGGTACTCCTAGATAGAATGAGACAGAATTGCGAAAATGTTTGTGTTTCATGTTTCATTCACCATCATGGTTGCATATATTGATAAAACTTAGTTTTGAACGAGATTAACTTTCATTGCATCAAATCATTTTATATCTCAATTACAATATCAGATTTTGAACAATAATCTGAACTCAGACATAGGAAATTAATAGCAGACCTGATCATAAGCCAAATAATGCGTTTTCAGTCCTCCACGTGAAAATAATCTCATTCAAAATCTTCAAAAATGACTTAGTACAAGTATCAATCAACTCCCAACTGCTCTTTCTCATTAACAAGACAATCCACAATGCGAAGGCACCTCAAATGGAAGATTGTAGACCTCTCTTAAGTGCACATTTGAGTTCAGTCTGAAAACCAAAGGCAATGAGGATGGTACGACCTCCTAGATGATTTGCCTCTAAAAATCAATACTTCACCAAACACTCCAAGAGAACAGCCCAAAGGGCCAAAGGGTTCACCCAGCTATGGAGAATCCAAATAAATAATACCCAAAATGATTGCTATCAACCTCAGCCAAAATGTGATATCCAATATCACTGAAAAAGCTTCTAAACTCATCAAACTCAAACCACACCCCAAATAAGCACACACCACACCAAAATCATAAAACCCATATCAGAAAACTGAGTATATCTTCTTCTTCCGAAAGTCACCTACAATGCCAAAAGCACTGTAAATCTTGAACCACAAACACCAACCAGCTAGGGTGGGTCTCTAACCACCAAAACCAGCAAGACAAGAAGAGGGTTTTTGTCCTTTACCAGCAATAGAAGAACTCCTTGAGCCCATTCCAGCAGCATAACATTAAGTTGTCAATTTCATCTATGCACAAATGAGAGAACTCAAACACATATTTATAAAGGGAAGAATTAGGGTAACTTGCATTTGTATTTGGATTACTTTTCCCCTCATTTCACTTTTGAAAGCAACATGAAATTAACCCTAAAAGAGTCAACCCGTTTTGAGCTCACACAAAACATTTTGAAACACTTTTCTTCTCCCTTTAATCTTGGCGTCACTTTTGGGAGGCATTGTATTAATCTTTTAAAACAATAATCTCCTCCAACCTTGGCATCACTTTATAAATCCCTAACCTTGCCTTTTAAAAACAACTTTAAGTTACCTTATTCCTAGGCATCAATCAAAGCAGCATTTCATGAATCCATTACCCTCACTTAAGTCATAAGGTAACTTTATAAAAGACTTCAGTGACAAAATCAAATATCACCCTGAAAACATTGGAACTCACCAAGGAAAAAATTGGAAAGTATTGCATTGAACTGAGAGAAGATAGAAATCAAGACCAAGTGCTAAAATAGCACTTACAAAAATAGCCATTTGTTAAAAATAGAAAGTCTGTCAAAATACTCTGAAAACCTCTATAGAGCTCTCCTTAGGACAATGAGTCCCCTAATTATATACACTTGGCCTTCGGGGACCTAAGAATAGGCTAATGGAAACCTCATATTGAACTACGTGCAAAAAGGAGACACTATAGTGGAGTTTTACAGTGTTAAAAATTATAGCAGCACTTGATAGTGGGGCAACCCACAAATTTATAGATGAGGGATTGGTAGTAAAAGGGCATTGAAAACAAAGGAATTTCACTGTTTTAATGTTATAGTTGCAAATGATTTCACCATCCCTTGCACCAAGAGGATACAAGTACAATAGCTTGACATCGCCTCTAGAAAAGCATAGGGTGCATGATGATTTTTATGTACTACGCCTTCGAGAGATTGACATGGTCTTAGGATTGCAATGGTTACAATCATGAGGGAATTCACACAGAATGACCAAACCACAAAGCTGAAACTCAAGTCAGAAGGAAAGAAACCAGTGCTTTAAGGTATTGCAAATAGAGCCCTAAGAGTGGTTTCAGCAAAAAGGATGGAACAATCATTTAGGAAAGGGCAAGTTGCTTGGGCAGCCAATTGTTCAATGACGACCAAAATGTTGTCCACAAAGAAGAAATCTTATCAAGTTGATATCCAATCTATTTTTCATAAACATCGTGTGTTATTTAATGATTTGTGTGTTGCCCCACTATAAATTTGTGGGTTGCCGCACTATAAATTTGTGGGTTGCCCCACTATCATGACAACACCATATAATATAGTTGAAATTGGATTCTAAGCCTATGATGACAACACCCTACTAGCATCCAATGAGTTACAAAGAAGAGATCAAAAAGGCCATCAACGAACCCTTAGAAACAGACAACATCAAGCCTAATTCTAGTCCCTTCACTTCATCAACTATTTTTGTTAAAAAAAGATGGTATCATGCGAATATGTATTGACTCAAAAATAGGCATCCAAATTTCCAATCAATGAATTACTCGAATCGATTTAAGACTAGGTTACCATCAAATTTGTGTGAGGGATGAGGTCATACACAAAATAGTATTCAAATGTCATTTTGGACACTTTGAATTCTTAGTCTTGCCTTCTGGTTTTACAAAGGCTTTAGCTACTTTCCAATCACATGTGAATCAAGTATTCAATAAGAAATTAAGGTAATTTATTTTGATCTTCTTTGATGAGATCTTGATTTACAACAAAACATGAGAGCATCATTTGAAGCATCTAGATACAGTTCCACGAATATTGGAGAGGTAGGCTCTCTTCATAAAGGAATCTAAATGTCAATTCGAGATGACATAAATTTTATATTTCCACCATGTCATTAGTGCCCAAGGAGTACATGTGGTTCAACAAAAAATCCAAGCAATTGACCTCCTACCACATTGACTCAATTAAGAAGATTCCTAGCCTACGTTACCCGGGGACGCGTCCCCGACTTAAAAACCCTTGTCCCAGCCCCGGGGACATTTCGGGGACTTGGGGACAGCCAGGCGACATTTCCCCCCGTCCCCAAATTGTCATGCATTTTGAGGGGACGTCCCCGAAACAGGGGGACGCCTGCCCTAGCTCTCGAGGACGTCTGTACGTCCTGGGGACAGCTAGGGACGGCTGGGACGTCCCCAATCCGTTCCGGAGACGACCAGAGGTCCCCCATATCTAAGGCCATTAAAAAATATTAAAAAAATAAAAAAAGTTGTATTTTCAATTTTATTTTTTTTAATTTCTAATACAGGCTCCTTATTAATTCAAATTGTTATTAAAAATTAAAAGATACATAATTTTATATCAAACGTTTAAAATTAATTCATATTATAAATATAAAATATTAAATTGACAAATTGTTAAACATTTAAAAATTAAAAATTAATAAATAATAATTTAAAATTAAAAAATTAGTAATTATAAATAAGAAATCAAAATTGAAAATAATAAAATATTAATAATTTAATGCACAAGTTTTAAAAAATAAAATTATTTACTTAAAAATTAAAACAAAGACATAAGTTTAACTTAGTCTTATAAGTTATAAATTAAAAACTTAAAAATTAATTATATTATATGCGATATATATCGTATATGATATATATCATATCATATAACAATATGATTATCATTAAAAAGACTAAACGGCAAAAAATAAAAATGTCGTCAAACTCGTGTTTTTGCAACGCCGACGGGAGAAGAAGAAACTGAAATACGGCAGAGGTTTTGGCCTTGGGTGGAGGTTTTGGCCTTTTGCAGGGTTTTGACAGAACATTTAGAATTTTCCTATATATTTTCAATTTTCCCTATATTTTATATAGCCGTCCCCTTTGCCATACCCCACCGTTCCCAAATTTGGCAAAAAAAATTGCCGCCCCGGAAACGCATCCTGTCGTCCTCGTCCCGGAAACTCGAGGTAACATAGGTTTTTCATTATTAGAATCAACACAATGAGTTTCTGATAAACTTAGAAAGGTAATGAGTTTCGATTCAAAATTGTAAATTCTATAAAAGGCAGAGGCCTTTCTTTTGTAAAGGGTTAGAGATTTTTTGTTAGACCCTAGTTAGGCTATTAGATTTCAGCTAGAATAGGTTAGATTTTAGTGGTAGCATAGAGATGCTGCAGAAATTGTTGTAATGGCAGCTGAAGCAAATATATGAACATTGAAGAATGGTGTTTATTGTCTTTGTTTTCGTCTGTTTGCATGGTTTCTTTCAGTATTTTAGATAGATCTTTATGTTTTGGGTGTGCAGGTATTTGATGGATCCAGGCTCATACCATTGAGGATATACTGATTGTATGTTCTTGTGTATGGTTAGCCTGATCCTTTGATTGTGTTTAGTTTAATTGCGAGTGTCCATCTGAGTTGCGCCAGAATTGGGTGCTTAGCCATGCTCCTGCAGTCTGAAAATCTTCCAAGTCCCCTACGTTCCTGCAAGGTTGTGAGTTATTTTGGCCAAGCAGGGATTGGTTATGTTGAATCCGTCTACCCGCATGCCACCCTGGCTAATCTTAGGTTTCCTAAACCCTTCTCTTTGCTTTTTATTTCGCAATCTGAGAATCGCAACAAACCAGCTTGTTGCAAAACGTAAGTCCGCTTGTGCTCCCAGCAAAACACATCAACCGTTGAGCTATCCCGCAGTCAAGAACTGACATTTACAAACCTTGAGGTCGTCCCCATTGATCAACTAAAACAGCATTAGGGATTTCCTTATCTCAAGAGAGGATAGGATACTTAGCATTCTATTCTGCGTTGATTGGAGAGAGTTGTAGCAACACGACTTTAGCCACATCAACACTTATCCTCTATAACAATAGAATTTTCTTAATTCCAAAATCTAGGATAAACAAAAAATATTTTAAGAGCCTTCCACGATAAACCATTAGCAAGCCATTAAAGACATGAAAAGACATATAGACAAAATAAAAAAGAGATTTTCTTGAAGGGAATTAAGGAAGATGTCCTCAAGCACATCAAAGAATGCATGATTTGTCAATAGAACAAAGCATAGTACACTTTTCCTAAAGGATTGTCACAACCTTAGTCTATTCCTTCTCAAAAGTGGGAAATCATATCCATGGACTTCATTACACGCCTACCCAAGGTACAAGGATGTTGGGTACCAAAACCATTGCTCTACAGTCTTGGAACTCTTCCTAGCTTAAGGGCCAAGGATTTGTCCTCAAAAAGGTAAAACAAGGGTTCATCAACAAACATAAGAAGGTTAAAGGCCAATTGACAAGAGTGGGTGGTCTCTCCTACAATTTGAGCTCAACTAGACCTAAAATTGTATTCCCAAAAGTATTCTTAACAAGGTTTTAAACCAATTAAAGTGTAGTATGACTACAAGAATTAGTAGCTATACCCAATGTATAGTTGACCCCAATAGTTTTCATTAGGTCAAAACAAACTTAAAACCTATACTCCACCAAGTTTCTAGGATGCAGACAGCAAGGGATGAGGGAATGTGTTTCTGGTATAGGGATATTTTGCCCATTTTTTAGGGGACAGCAAGTGATCGCTATTAAAAAGTATAGAAATTTTAACTACTCATATGATGAAATTGATAAAGCATTAGTCACATTCATTATAGAACCTTTGTGAGCATGGTTAATTGAAAATGGCATTCCCTAACAACTATGACTTAACTCATATTCAGCAATATCATGATTGTAGCATGTCTAATTTGTCTTTGGCAGTCCTTGTATACTAAACACATTGTCCAACGTATGAAACAAGATAATCCTTGATTATGGATTTGATTGTGAAGATGCAAAGATTTGCAACATGGGATATGTATTCTTGTATATTTTGTGATCATTATTCAACATTGATTTATTGCTTGGTTAAACTTATAGTTTGATGGGGATTTAAGGGCAACACACCCAACATGGTAGTGGGGTAATGCCCCTTGCGATGGCTTGGGGAATCGCAAGTGTCAACACCCCCAAGCAATTAAGGAGCAAAACCCCTCACAAAGTCTGAGAGCAATGATCATGGCACGTTCCCTATCGCAATATAATCCTTCATGGCACATACCACTTTCATATTTTTTGTAAATCCTATGTGGGCATGTCATTAACCAAAGAAGCATTGAAAGGTTCTAATTTTCTTTTTAAAGTTACTAAAATGTCCTTGGGTATGTTATGGGTCGGTTAACCATCCTCAAGACAAATGGGGGATGTCTTGGCATCCCCTGGCCATCCTACAGATAGCTAGTTGTCCCAATAGCCTACAAACTTTTTGTTGTCCCAGGGACGTTGGCTAATTTTTAACAAAAAGAGGACGAGGTATGGATGTTTTCTACCCGTCTCGAAAAACATCCCCTACAAAGGATGGGATCATTTTGGGCAAGGGAAACGTCCTCCAAGAGCATTGGATAAAACACCTTGCGCATGCAGCTATTGAAAACAACAATATTTAATCCCTATAGATGATTCCATTTGACATTACATACGAAGTGGCAAGGTGCAAACATGTATGGCATGATTCTTTGAAGATTTGGTTATTAAGTTCACTGGAGATTATTCCCTAGTTTGTAACAATGAATCATGAACAACATGCATATCCTTAACTAAACCTAATCTACTTCTACCCCTAACAAGGATGAATAGTGTTTAAATGATGGAATGTTTCACCCTTCAAAAATATGGACCAATGTAAACTCCATTCGGCAATAGTCATGAACAACAAAGAGGAAAGAGATAGATCTTCATCTAGCCATGTATCAACAAAACTAGATTGTATTTACATGAAAATCCAAGATTACATCATATATAAATATCATATTTACAATCCATCACAAGACTTCAAGAACCGATATGCAACAAAGAAAAGCCCATTACAATAGCATTGTGACACATTAGTTGCTGTCACTCTTCAACTAACCCCTATTAAAATCACACCAACAAATGTCATGAGAGAAAATGTGCAACTACTACTATGTGTTGTGCGAATCGCACACCCATCCCCGTCTTGGACAGGGACCCCCCAGTTTGTGCCTTTCTGTCTTTGCAGAAGAGGAAGGGGTATGAAGGGTCAAGTGCTGCTAAAACGAAATTCCGCCTCTAGGGCCATATTGCGAACTTAAAACTCCCCAATTCTCGCAAAATTGCCTAAATGTGAAGAAAGAGTTAAGGCCTGCAATGACGTTGAAATGCCGATTTTCGCCAAGGGATACAAAGGAGATAAAGAATGCAAAGTGCCAAGGTTGACAAACTCGCCCAAGTGCCCAAGCTCGCACTTCTAGAGGAAAAAGTTGACCAAATCGCCTTAAGGTCTGAAATTTGCTAAAGTTGACAAAACTGGCTTAAGGTCCGAAATTGCAAAAAGTTGACAAAATCGCCTTAAGGTCCGAAATTTGCTAAAGTTGACAAAACTGGCTTAAGGTCCGAAATTGCAAAAAGTTGACAAAATCGCCTTAAGGTCCGAAATTTGCTAAAGTTGACAAAATTGGCTTAAGGTCCGAAATTGCAAAAAGTTGACCAAATCGCCTTAAGGTCCGAAATTTGCTAAAGTTGACAAAACTAGCTTAAGGTCTGAAATTGCAAAAAGTTGACAAAATCGCCTTAAGGTCCGAAATTTGCTAAAGTCGACAAAACTGGCTTAAGGTCCAAAATTGCAAAAAGTTGGCAAAAGTGCCCAAAGGGCCGAATTTGGACCTTTAAGTGAAAATCTGAAAATTGAAAAGTTGGCAAAAAAGCCCCAAATGGCCAAATTTGGACCTTTTAGCCAAAATGTGAAAAAGATAAAGTTGGCAAA
Organism: Cryptomeria japonica; assembly: GCF_030272615.1. NCBI lineage: Eukaryota > Viridiplantae > Streptophyta > Pinopsida > Cupressales > Cupressaceae > Cryptomeria > Cryptomeria japonica. The sequence goes on from NC_081407.1 coordinate 790,225,709, forward strand.
AGTGCCCAAAGGGCCGAATTTGGACCTTTAAGTGAAAATCTGAAAAGAGAAAAGTTGGCAAAAATGCCCCAAATGGCCAAATTCGGACCTTTTAGCCAAAATGTTAAAAAGTGAAAGTTGGCAAAAGACTCCAAAATCCCCCAAAGTTTGCAAAAGTGCCCAAAATCCCGAAATTCACCATTAAGGGGTGAAAATGTCAAAGTTTTTAAAACTTTTCGAACGCCCCTCTTGCCCGAAATTGCCAGGAACAACCAAATTCGCAAGAGGAGTAAAAGCGTTAAAACTTGGGAAATTTTCAAATGACCCTCCAGGCGTTAAATTTTAATATTTGTTAAATTAAATTAATTAATTTTTCAAATTGATTTATTGAAATGAAATTGATCGTTCGCAGGTCGCAGGACATCATTAAAGAACGAGAAAGACCTGAAACACAAATCGAAGAAGGATTGCAACAAGGCCAGGTGCTAAAGATTGGAAAAGAAAAAGGATGTGGGAATGCACTGCAGGAGCGCGAGAGCAACCAAACATTGGGAACCGTGCCGCTGAACAAAGATGAAGTCCACCACCGGGACCAAAGACCAAAGAACACTCTGAATGCTGCAAGTTTATTATGCCTTCTCGAGAAAAAGCACACAGCTGGATTTAATTCCAGGAATTCAATTTCTAAAAAGCTGAAATTGTTTTATTGTAAAACTGCTTGTAGGTCCCACTCAGATATTTTGAAAAAAAGGGGAAACAAGTCAATTGTGGGCAATTATGTCCAACTACCGGATAGACTCAAATTGAAGCCAAAGAGTGGTAGGTAGTTGAAATTGTGGTTGAATGGATGACTGAGAATTTAATGGGCATGGGTTAAGGCTGCTAGTTTCTGGAAGGCAGATCAGGACCCTTGGATACAGTTAATCCTAGCCTTTGGCTCGTATTGTAAAATCTATAAAAGGCAGAGGCCTTTCTTTTGTAAAGGGTTAGATAGTTAGAGATTTTTGTTAAATAGTCAGACTCTGGTGAGAGTTAGATTTTAGAGTTAGAATAGGTTAGATTTTAAGTAGTAGCATAGAGATGCTGCAGAAATTGTTGTAATATGCAACTGAAATCAATATATAAACAATGATTTGGTGTTTATTGTCTTGTTTTCATCTTGTTTGCATGGTTTCTCTCAGCATTTTAGATAGATCTTTTTGTTTTGGGTGTGCAGGTATTTGATAGATTCAGGCTCATACCATTGAGGATATATTGATTGTGTATCCTTTTGTATGGTTAACCTGAGCCTTTAATTGTGCTTAGTTCAATTGCAGGTGTCCATGTGAGCTACGCCAGAATTGGGTGCTTAGCCGTGCGTCTCCAGTCTGAAAATCTTCCAAGTCCCTTTGAAGATTGCACCATTCCTGCAAGGTTGTGAGCTATTCTGGCCAAGCAGGAATTGGTTATGTTGAATCCGTCTACTCGCATACCCGTGTTGTTAGTTTTAGATCTCCTAACCCTTTCCTTTTGCTCTTTATTACGTAATTCGAGAATCGCAACAGACCAGCTTGTTGCAAATCGTAAGTCCCCTTGTGTTTCTAGCAAAACACATCGACCACTGAGTAATCCCGCAGTCAAGACCTAACAATCAAAACCTTGAGGTTGTCCCCTTTGATCAAACAAAAAAAACAGCATTAGGGATTTCCTTATCTCGAGAGAGGATAGGATACTCAGTGAGTTTATTCTATTCTGCGTTGGCCGGATGAAGTCGCAAGTTCAGCGATTTTAGACACGTCAACACTATGCATTACACTAAATCACTACAAATTATCATGGATACATACCATTTACTAGAGATGTGCATTGATGATCCTTCCTACTCTCCACGACATGCACTCCTTCATTTACAACTCGTCTTATAGTGTTTGATGCCCTAAAATCAGCTAAAGACCTTCCCAAACCAAAAAAATGGCTCAACATCCAACCACATTGAAATTGAATAATCCAACATATAGACCCCCTATGCAAGTTGCCTAGGGTTGAGGGGAGTGAGATGTACTTTAAAATTAAAAATCCACCAATTGGTAAACTATAGAGGGCGCACATGCACGTTGGGCATAGTTTCGCCATGGATCACACCCAAAATTGTGACCCAAGATACACACAAGGCAAAAAAGAATGTTCTTATGTGATTTACAAAAGTCCTCTACATTAATGGTGAATTGGATGTGAAGTTCCATGGAATGAAAGAATGCCCAAAAAATCTACAAGAAGAAATCTAAAAGCTTGTGCACCTTTAGTTATGGTAGTTGAACCATTTTGGAGTAGGAATGGGTGGGTAAAACAATGCAACAAACATTTGAATTTCACTTAGATGTCTTTCCCCCACATTCTAAATTTTAATATAAATTGTTTTTATTCTTATCAAAGCTATGGCCTCTATTCAAAGAATATTGCACTTTCGACAAGTTCACAATATGGTTGATATATTGAACTTGGCCACTTTTCTTTCTCTTTTTTTCCTTTCTTTTCCTTTTTCTCTTCGGCTTGTCACACTTTCACACTTTTCGCGAACTTTAGTACCTCCTTGAGTTTTCAACAAGTTCATGAACCTGAACACTTTCCAACATTCAAAACATAATGCTTCCTTGTAGGAGCTTTGGATAGAGATTTTTCAAAAGAAAACACTTGCAAGAAAATAGGTTGGAAATGGATGTAGAAGAATGAGGGGTATTTGGATGTAAAAACATTTGAATAGAAAAGAAATTCCCACAAACTATTGAAAAAAAAAAGGAGTGCAAGATACGAGAGAAAAAGGAAAGGAACCAAACATGAGGATGGAAAGCAAGATTTTGGACCAAGACCGAATGTGATGAGTGGGTGGGGTGAAAGCAATCTAAAAACCAAATCGACTTCCATATGGGAAGAAATGAGTGGGAAATGATAAAATAAGTCCTTTCAATAAAAAAGTACAAAAGAGAATGCAGGATAGGGATGTTGGAATGGGGTTCACATGTCCTGATTCTTAAGGCAATCAGGTAAGGAAGAGAAGGGAAGAGGTTGCACGAAAGTCTAATGAGAGTAGACATGGAATGTGGATGCAAGACAAATGTCCACATCCACATCGAAAATCTGCAAGGATGGGGGAATGAAGAACTATTATGGACTTGTAAGGATTTAGAGAAAGGACCCAAGGTCAAGATGAGGAATGGGATGGGTTAATATCCCAATATGCCACCAAATTCCACAAAGGTGGAAATGGAAAAATGCAAAGAAAAGTGTGTTAGTGGACATTAGGACCGAATATTAGAGAAATGTCTTGATCTACTTCAAATTCTTGCAAAGGGAGAAATTTGAGGAAACAAAAGAGATGAATGGACCTAAAAGATTATGCGGATTTTTCATGCGGGACCAAACGTGTGATGTGGATGTGAGATGAATGTCCACATCCAAATCAAAAATCTACAACACAATGAAAGTGATAAAATGCACCCAAAGCATTCCCAAAATCAATATTTTCTTGCATTTTACAACCATTGACATGTGACAAGCACATGGGTATTGTTACAATGGTAATTCTATTAACTAATATTTACAATAGAGACAAAAGGCACTATTTATAACAAATTACAAGACGATGTTTCTTAAGGAAACAATCGTTAACTAAAGATGAAAATATAAACTTACTAAACTAAACAAGATGACCATTATAGAACAACTACATTATTTTAATACCCTCACTTAATGGTCATCATATGAACTACCCTATAGAACACAATCTACAAGTCTTTTGATCACAAACGTAAAGAAAGTTGCCCCTTCTCTTCACAACACTTTGTTACTGCCAAGATTCTCCCTAGATCTGCAAAATGTTCATGATCAAGAGCACCAAAATCTGTCTAATCAGATGTTGGGTAATGTTGTGACGTTTTCACACATCGCCCCATTGCAAATGGGGACCCTTTCTTTTTGCTTTTTAGGGTTTGTTTTCTAGGTCTTTTAGGGTTTTGTTAGCTAGCCTTTGCATTTTGAGTGCTGTCGGGGAGATCAATAGGATAGCAGGTCCTGCTGGAGTGATGTCTTGATCCTGAAATTTGGCCAAGTCTAAAAGTCCTGATCCTGAAATTTGGTTAAGTCTGGAATGTCCTGATCCTGAAATTTGACTAAGTCTGGAAACTGAAAAACCTCAAAAAACTAGATTTTGCAATATAACTCCTGGAGGTTTGAAACCACTCTCAAACACCCTGAAAGTATATATGGAATATAACTTAAAGTATCATTTATACTTAAATGTTATATTCCATAAAAATTATCCTGATAGAGAGTTCAAAAAGTCAAATTTCGCTCTTGTCCTTCACTGAGGATCCAGAGCGAATTTCGCTCCTGTCCCTCTCCAAGGGACCAAGGCAAAGCGCTCCTGTCCCTCACCAAGGGTCCAGGGCGAAAAGGCTTAGTGGAGTCATTCCTGACCTTGTTTGGACAAATTGAGACATCAAAGGCGTGATGGAGGACAAAATGAACGTGATAAAGCATCCAGACTTAGTCAAAAAGCAATGAAAGGTTGAACAAATCGCCTATCAGGATGATTTCGCTCCTGTCCCTCACCAAGGGACCAAAGCGATTTTCTTTGTACACACCTTCTTGGGCCTTTTTTGGACTTGGGCTCTTATTCATGGCATGAAAAGAGATGATATTTTCCTCAGCGAAGGAAATTTGAAGTGAAAAGTAAAAGGATTTGGCCTTGAGAGCAAAAATCGCTCCTATCCCTCACTGAAGGACCGGAGCTTGAATTCCAATTTTGCATTATCCTCGCAAGATTTAAGTGATTTTGTGATTCGAAGACGCCAAAGTAAGTGTGCTCTGTCCATTGAATATAACTTGAGTGGCTTGCAAAGGAGAAAACCAACCTAAGTGACAAAATCGCTCCTGTCCCTCTCCAAGGGACCAGGGCGATTTTCAAATGAAGCTCCTGTCCCTCTCCAAGGGACCAGGGCGATTTTCAAATGAAGCTCCTGTCCCTCAACAAGGAACCAAAGCGATTTTCAAACAAGACAAATATCTGGCGAGGGATATGCAAGTTTCATGTTTGAGATGAATAAAGGAGGGCGTAATCAACCCATTGAAGATAATTTTGAAAGTTAGCAAGGCATAAATGAGCTCATAATGGCCAAGGCGCTCCTGTCCCTCTCCCAGGGACCAGGGCGAAAAACACATTAGCTAACCCTCCTCTCCAAATTCGGACGAATCCAAGTCAAGATGCAAGGCCAAAATGATGTTTAAAAGGTTTCACGGAGGAATGAAGTAACAAAGGCCATCAAGTTGATGAAAAATGGCTAGGGTGCTCCTGTCCCTCACCAAGGGACCTGAGCGAAATTTTCAAAATACTTAATTACCTAGCATTGTGAAATACTATTTCTTGCTTCCAGGACTCAAGATGAAGGGGGGAATGATATTCTACGTCTAGAAAGTGATTCAAGGTTGATACAATTAAGAATTTGTGCAATAAACTAAAAGGCGCTCCTGTCCTTCAGTCAAGGAACAAGGCGATATTCATTAAAACAATCATTTCCTTCCAAGACCACGCCAAGGCAAAGTTGTGCAAAGTCAGAAACGCCTTTTGGAAAACGATGGACAAGGAAACGTCCACAAGAATTAACAATTTTTGGCTCAAATACAAAAATCGCTCCTGTCCTTCACTAGAGGACCAGGGCGAAAAATCCTTAGAAGAGCTCGTTTTGTCTTGAGAGGGCGAATTGAACATGCATAGGACGAACAATAATGACCATTGCCTACCTCACAACTTGCATTGGCGATTGGAAAAGACAAAAACAAAGGGCAAAAGGCAAAATCGCTCCTGTCCCTCACCAAGGGACCAAGGCGAAAATGGTTCTAAGGAGCATTCGTTCCAAAAATTGAATAGATCAAACTCAAGATTTCAAGTAAAATGCCATTTTGGACGTCCAGGATGAAGTGTTGAACGTGAAAAACAAGAATTGCAAGGCTAAAGTATAAGGGCGCTCCTGTCCCTCTCCCAGGGACCAGAGCGATCTTGTTGATGTCCATTATCTTGCCATGCCTAGGCGCCAATATCATCTATGACACATTAAATGCCAATTTCGATAAAACCTTGAAATATTTTTGAAATTAAATTGACATTTAATAAGTGCGCAAAACATTTAATAATTAATTTATGCCTTTAAAAAAATCAAAATTTTAATCATAAAGGCATTTAAAATTAATTATTATTAATTCAAAAATAAAATTGGGGCGCTTGGGGTATTATTTAATGTTTTTATAAAGTCGGCCTCTTCTTTTATTAAATTTTTGGCCTATTTTTCCAAGTCGGCCTATGGGAAATTGCAATGGTAAGCGCCTATATAGTGGGGGCATCTTGAGCGATGTTAATCCATCATTCACTCATTCACTCAAATGCAATTTGGAGAAGAGCAACAAGGTGCGAAATTTGGTCCAAGAAGGAGCGATTTTTGTTGAAGGCCAGAGGTGGAGCGAATTTTCCTCAAGGAGTTGAAGGCTAGAGGTCGTGAAGTTGATAGAAGAAGCACATTTTGAAGACTTCGACCCACATTTTGCCTAGCAAACTTGCTTAATTTTGCATCTTTTCTTAGATTTAGTTCTCAAGTGGAGGTATGGCGAGATTCTCCTAGTCTCAATTTTGAATTTTCAATTTTCAATTTCAAGTGGCTTAGTTAAATTTAGGAAATGATAATTCAAAGATTTATCATGAGGTTTCCTAATTTAAAACTTAAATCCTCTTTCTAGTCTATATTTCCACGTTGCAAAACATGTTACTAATTTTGAAATGTTGTGTAGGTATCAAGATGGCGACTCCCAAACTCGAAGGATCTACAAGTCGGAAGACTCTCATCAAGGAAAATCAAGCCAGATCAAGGACGGTCTCCTCCAGGACGATCAAGCAAGGACAAGGACGACCTCCTCCAGTCTAGCATCGACAAGGATGGCCTTCTTTGGACTAACATCATCAAGATAAGGGCGACCTTCTCCAATCCAGTATTCCAAGGCAAGGTACATCAATCGTCCTGCACATCAAGGACACAAGAAGTCAAAGCAAAGGGTTCGTTGAAGAAGCAGATAGTACCAGATGAATTAATTAAAGCTAGCTTCTCAACAACATCAAGTTGAATATTTACCAAGTTACAAGTGTCAGACGAGGTGGCATCCTAGTCATCACTTCTCCAGTCAGTGTAGTCCACCTTAGCATTTCCAGATTCAATGTACCTAACTCATGGAAGGTGGCACAAACTCCGATGTACCTACCCCAGCTATCCATTGGTGGAATTTTCCAGAGAGGACATGTGTCCAAGCAATACAATTATTTCATTGGTCAGGCATTAAATGTTATGTAATGATTGTAACAAACCCTAATTAGGGTTTTCATTGTAAAATCTTGGCCATTGATCTCGAATTGATCTTAGCCATCGAATTGTATTGAGGGCACTATATAAGCCCTGGCATTTCATTTTGTAATTAGCAATAGTTAGAGAGTTAGAAGATAGTTGGAAGAGTTAGAATATAGTTGATAGAATAGCAATTAGAGTAGAGTAGAGAGAAGGCAAAGATTGTTGCCAAGATGTTGTTGTAAGAGACTTGTAACTTCATTGAAGAAATGGTGAAATTTATGGGTCGATTCGACAATGTGCATGGTCTTTATACTTCTTATATTTGATTTCATGTTATTAGATGAGTGGAAGAAATGTGCTTGATTGGTGGTGGAATTCGTATATCCATACTACTAGCAGTTTGTTGATTGCAGACTTGCCTTGCGTAGTCAACTGGAATCATTCAGCTTAAGCTTAACTTCAATTGTCGCTTCTTCATCGATATGCATCAACCTGATGGTGTCTATGCCTGCGGTGATGATTTGAACATCATAAAGTTTTCCTTCGAAGATCGCACTAACCTTGTGGAGATGTTCCTGTGATGTCAAAACAAGACTTAGTTAGAATTTCATCAAAGATCAATCCATTGTTCTTACATTCTTAGTGTTAGGATTAGATCCTTTCCTCGCCCTCATCTTTTTTCCTTTTTTCAAATCAAAGCTAGTAAGAGCCTATGTTCCAACAATATTCAAAGCAGATCAGACGTTCAATCATCAAATGTAAGTCCCCTTGTGATTCCAGCAAATCACATCATACCACAGAGAGCTTATCCACACGTAGAGACCCTACATACAAGAACCTTGAAGTCATCCTGATTGATCCTTTTTCGCGATATCTTCAGCAATCGGAGGCTTTACTCAAGAGAGGATAAGGTACCTTTAGGTATTTTATTCTGTGTTTGATAGTGTACAAAATACACGTCAACAGGTAACAAAACCGAAACCAACAAAAACCTAAAACCACGATTTTGAGGAAAAATCAGCAAACCCTCCAAAGAGCAAGAAACACGATTCTGTCATAAACCACAAATTTTTGCAAGGTGTTCGCCTCAACAACTCTGGGTGCGACACAAAACAAACTGCAAGAAACCACAATTTTCATGGAAAAAACCTTCAAACCATAAAAACTAAAGTTACAAATCATTGTTTTTTCGAAAAAAAAATGATAAAAAACCTAAAACAGAGAACCCATGAATTTTGAGGACAAAATCAAAAAACCCACCAATATATTATAAACCTAGAATAATTTTTAAGGAAAAAATTATAAAACCAAAATATTTTTGAAGAAAAAATTATTAAAACCCAAAATAATTTTTTAAGGAAAAAATTATAAAATCCAAACAATAATTCTTTTAGGAAGAAATTCTAAAAAACCGAGAATAATTTTTTTGAGGAAAAAAGAATTGTAAAACCCATAATAATTTTTTAAGGAAAAAATTACAAAACCCAAAATGCGAGCCAATAGGTGTAGAAAAACAGAGGCTAGGAGCGGTTACCACAACCCTTCACACACCCGCAGAACACTTCAAGCACATAGAACAGAAAACGCAGATTTCTTCACAGACCCATCATGAGCAGAGAGAAGAAAACAAGTGCCACCGTAGGAAAAAGACACAGGTGCAAGAAAAACGAATGTCATCGAAAGAAAAAAGGCCCACATTTTCTTCACCCCACGATTTCCCACAAACAAAAAAAACCATGATATCTGCAAAAAGTAATGTGTGATTTTAGATCCCTTGCTATAGACTCCGAAATCACGAACAAAAAGTCTCTCAATTTGCAAGAAAACGACACAAAAAAAGGAAAAAATATGTCAAACAAAACATAGAAATCTCCAAAAACGGTCACGCGAAATATACGAGATCCGTCGTGAAGAAAAAAAAAACCAATTGCAAGTTAAACAACAAAGGGGAAAACTAAGGCCTATAAAAAAAACTCAAAGATTACCTTCAACGAGCTCAAAATCAACAAAAATTCTATGCAAATTAAAATTAAACAAAAAGGACATTTCAAGTTGGACATTTGGTTTTTCTAGGGTTGCAACCATAAAGGAAATCTTCCATGGAGCAAAAAAACTAAAACCCAAGCCTTATGGACCCGAAATGATCTTGAAGAGAAATGGAGAAGTTTTGTGCTCGACTTGGAGAAGTTTCATGCTTGAAAAGAGGCACTTGGATAGTATATCAAACCTTCACCAAAGTTGCCTCCCCTAGATGAAGAAGGAAAGTTGATATTGGTTCTAGAAGTTGTCACAAGACAAAACAAGAAGAAGTTGAAGAAAAAGACTAGAATAAATTATCTAGTGCAATGGAAAAATCTCCCAACTGAAGATACTATATGGGAGGGTGCTAAGATGCTTGAAAATCCAAACTTCCAATTGCTTGAGGGCAAGCAATTTTGGAAAGGGCAAATTGTCATGCCCTCTTCTCACATTTAAAATATTTTGGAGACTTGTAGCATATTTTTTATTTCTCATACATTACGGAATAAAGTCAAGAAATAATTTAATAATGATAATATATCATAACTTTATTTTTGTAACATTATAAAAGGACAACTTATGTATTGTTATTATTTTATTAATGAGGGCCTAATGAAATATTTTATTACAAGTGTTTTGAACACCTTTGGAGGAAATATTGGACAAGAAAAGAAAACCCAAAACTAAAAGGTGAACATAAAGAAAAACTTTTGAAAAAAAAGGGCATCCATTGTCATCATTACCAAATTATTTTCTCTAAGATCGAGCACTTGTTTTCATCTTCTTGCCAAACATAAAATTCCTATTAGTGTAAGGAATCTAGAGGACTAAAACCCTCTCAATTTTTATTTAGATTGGATGACAAAAACCCTCTTGTCCATTTGAAGTGATTCCATCCAAGGATTGCATTTGTGCTCATAGTCAAAAGTTGTGCTAAATATTTATAGACTTGTTCCAATTGGCAAAGATTTCATTATTTATATCTCATTGAATAGACATTGGTTGTTCAGCAACAAATCTTATCTACTTTCGTGATTATTATTTCTAAGTACCAAGATTGTTGTACCATGTTAGGGTTAATATATGGTTCAACATCTTTTCTAGTTGTACCATTTTCTTTGCTATCACAAAACTTCATAATATTGTTGGGCATCGTCATACGATATCATTGTGGCTCATTTCACAATTCCAAACTTGTCTTACATGTTTCTACATTTTATTCACTAGTCTTCAACTTGCCATACCATGTATGGGATTTTCCATCACAACAATTGTAAATTGAAATCGTAGCATTATGATATTAGAGATATTTGATATTTATACAATTTATTAATTATTAAGGGTTTTTCCTACCTATTGGGGCTCAATCTAAAAAATGCGAATTATTTCTTGAGTCCTAATCTCATTTTTCCATCATCTATAATCGATTTGACAAAACTACAAATGGGTTTTCCTTGGTCAAATTGCCTTAATGTTGTTCCTCATCATCCCCAATGTTCGTATCAATTGTCAAAGGTTGCAAAAATAAAAAATAGTTATGATTCCTACAAGGTTTTGTTTCTTTTCCTCCATTTCTACAAAGTTGAGAATTTTTTGGAGTTTTGGACATTTTCCACTCATCCAATATCCTATCCTAATTGTCGACACCCCATAAGTTTTGCAAAGTCTATAAGGTCTCCATTTCCCTTCAATTCTTTTGTTTGTAGAATGTTGATGGACTTCCAACCTTCTCTATCCCAACCTCCTATTCATTTCCACATCCCCACATTCTTATCTTATGTTGCTTCTTTCTATTTTCACTTTTGTGGAGTTGCAGAGTCCATTCGTACCCTTTGCATACTTATAAAAGTTTCAAAAAACTTTTTCCATCTTCTATTTCTACTTTCTGACATCCAAATCTTTGATTCCTCGATTGTTTCTCTCATTCCTTGTAGCTCCTCTTTTTTGTGGAATCATATTGCACTTCTGGACTGCCTCCACTTCCTTTCACCGATTTTACATGTTTTTCGCACATTCTAGACTTTCAATGTACTTCCGAACTACCATTTTAATGTCTCATCCTAAATTCCACTTTCAACCTTCAATTCTATACCAAGATCCCACATTTCCCCCAAGCAATTCCTTTGCCCAATTCTTTCTTTTGTAGAGTTTTGATGAACTTCTAAACTTCCATTTTAACTTCATGTCCTAAAAACGAATTCCAAATCATACTCTCACAAAGTTGCCCAATGGTTGTGCCAATCATTTCCTCATGTCATGCAGAGTTTCTTTGGACTACAAGATGTTCTTGCCTCTAATTCTATATCATTTCCCAAGATTTTTTCTAACATTTTCAACTAACTCATTTTCATTCATTAGCATAGTTTTAGGAGTTTGAACTTCCATTGTAATGTCCTATCCCAATCTGCAGCCCTGAAGTGAAAACCCACATCTCCCATCTCGACCTCTATTTTGTATCGAATTTATACATTTATTCTAGATTGCCCCTATCACTACCCAAATCTTCCCAAGACGCCATTAACAACCCAATTTGACTCTTGCAATTGTTCCAAGTGTATTTTCCCACCTAAAAAACAATAATACAACACAAGGGCACAAATTCACATGCATTTTCAATGGTGCAAGTGAGGTCAACCATACTACCATCAATGCAATTGCTGAATTCCAACTCCCGGTGATCTTCACACCTATTCCAAATCAACCATTTCAATTTTTTTGTGGAATTTCCCTTGTCTTGCACAACACATGTATGAACTATTGTCCATCAAATTCTAGCAAGCAATTAGGCGATCAAGCAAAGTGCTCAATTACAAGTTTGTTTTCCAAACAAAGGGTCGACCATTTCTAGCCTTCCACAAGACTAAGCGTCGATGAATTTCTAGGGTTGCAACTACCACAAGTCCAAATGTCCATAGAGTAACATTTTTTGGTAAATCACGAGGTCTTTGTATTGTAAATGATGTTAGTTAATGAACATCTCCACAATCCCATTTGAAGATCTTAAAGAGAATTCTAGCTTAGGGTTTCCTCTTGCCACATTTCCTAATATGATTGTAATAAAGATTTGATGAATGTGGCAACATTCTAATTCATCGCAAGCTTTGTAATGGTCTCTTCTTTATTTACATTTGTCTTACTACAATTTGGAGATGGATCACTAAGTATGTTTAGTTGTCTAATATATATATTTGGTGTATGCCTATGCATAGCTCATTTTCTATTTGGATGTCAAAGTGTTATTTCTCTTGGTAAACTATGACTATAAACCAATGGATTAGGCACTGACCTTGGAATTGTGTGATCAACTATGCACTCAAAATGATAAACAGCTTCCACCAATAGTGTAGGAGTATGTTAGTAGTATGTAGGCACCTCGAGATTCAACAATTCAACCAAGGAAGCATCTTTAGCAAGCCATAAAAGTTCTTACCTTTTAAGAATCAGGTTTTGCATATCTAGATCTTGTACTTTTATGTGCAAAAGGTTAGGCTTTGATCTAATGAGAACCTTTGGGACCAAACATACATTGAGTACTACTACAACAATTTCGACTTGTTTATCTTTAGTTGTGATCAATCATGATAAGGAGACTTCTAGAAACACCCTCTTGCATTTAACTAAGCTTTAAGTGAAAGAGAGAATACACAGTATTAGAAATTGGCCTTAAATCAATTACATTTTGTTGATGAATTGATCGACCCCCCTTTTATGATGACATTTTTATAGCCCTAGAGTGGATTAATTCCTCTAGGAATGTGGGCAGTGATTTTGGAAACCAAGAGCACCTTGCAACATTTTTAGCTAATAATTGGTAAGTGGAATGTTATATTACTAAAGATTTAAATGAACATCATACATTCTCCAACATGTCCCAAGAAACATCGTAATATGCTTAACTTAGTGGGAAGGGAGAAGCGTTCTAGATATTTTAGCGGTATCTACCCGAGTTTTGCCATTTGAAAGCAGATCTCCAAGTGTTATTCCATCTTCTATGATCATCAAGATTTTTTTGTGGCTACGTTCCTCACCAATCTGTTCACATCTTTTAAACATTATTTTCCAATTATCCATTGCTTGTTGAAAATTTCCACAACACATTGAGAAATCATCCATATAGATTATACACAAGGTTTGAAAAGAAACTATTGACTTCTCTCCTGAATATGGCAGGAGCATTGTGAGACATAGGGTAAAATTTTGTAACCATAGTTCCTCACAAGGATGTAAAGGCTGTCTTATCCTAGTCCTGTATTTCCATTTATTTCATTTCTTCCTTCTAACAACATGAAACTCGTATACCATTCTTTCCAACATTACATCAACTAATGATTTACATAATGAAAATCAAGATTATGAGTTTAATTACAGAAATAAATATATAACACTCAAACTGAAAAATACCTTGCTTCCTGGATTACAAATTTTACACAGCTAAAGCATACAATCATAAAGACAGACGTCTACACTTGGGTTTTTTTATACATGTAAATTATGCAATTCACTGAGACAATTGATACGACATGCATTTCCTAACATGGGAAAAACAAGGAAGCAAAATTAACAGATAAGCTTCAAGATTTTCATTTGAACTTTGTTAGAAAGATAACTATTACTTCAAGAATAAGTAATCACCTAATGAACTTCAAAACTAGAAGACATGAGAGCTTAGAATTGTGCATCAATATGTTTGTACTGTTCCTCAGCTAGCTGCTCTGGTTCACCCTGCAACAATTGAAATTTTTGTTTATACTGAAATTGATTCGGCAAACAAAGTTTGCAAATCTAGTTGTGTAACTAACAAAAAGTAGGAAAACCTAACAAACACACCTTAATCGTGTTTATCACTTCTTGTTGCTCAGAGAACAGCTTCTTGAGATGAGCAAGGTGTGTTTCAATCTCACCTATATGTCTGCAAGGTTCGATGTGAATGATGACAATAAGTTATTTTAAGATAGATGTCAAAATAGTTTGTTGAATGAGCATTGATGTCTTTTTGAGAACTAAGCATTGCGAAAGATAAATGTGAGCATACTGCATACAGCAAATAGCAGTAAGATAAATATCAAAGCAATTCATATCTAGCCTTTAGGCATTGAGCACTAAAAACAAGTCCCACAAGAACAAAGGAACTGAAAATACTCAAATCTCAAAAGCATCAGTGCTCCAAAATTGAAAGTTACACTTCTTACAAGGACACAATTATGAGAAACACTTTAGGATAAAAGATAGTCCACTAAACTCCACATTTCATTAGTGTAAATTGTTGTGATTTCCACAGGTTCCCTATTATAGAGGAACTAAAGTAAAGAAATATGTAATATTCCAGATGGAATATTTTATGTAATTTGATTTATATATAATAACCAGCACATAATCACTGATTATACAGCTCAGTTGGTGTTGAATGTATGTCTTTCAGTGGTTAGATGTTGAAATAAATCTTCCATGAAGCTGCCGAAAATCTCTTTGGAATATCATGAGACAATTGTTAGGTCCGCCATTAAACCTTCAACTTGTTTAGGCTCTTGAAAATTTTAATGTAACTGTAGACTTAATCTCTACTGTGGAATATATCTCTCTTTTTTGGAAGAGTTTTTAATCTAAACAGTTTTGTTTTATTGTTAAAAAAAATTTTGGGCCCACCGGCCCTGGGTAGACGAGGGTCCTCTTGGGTACTTAAAAGGACCTGGTAACATAGCTAATCAATGATTGACAAGGTAATTTCAAATGAAGATAGCATAAAGAAAGACTCATCAGTTGATTTTTCAAATATTTAATTCATGGCTCTTCTTCCATATATTTTAGGCAACAAAAAGATGTGTTTGAAACTTTGATTACACATGTAATAATGGAATTATGAATACCTAGCCATCTGGGAATTTGTCTTTCCACACATAAGCCATGTATTCCAGCTTTTCTTGTCTACATTAGAAACCATTTGTACCTGCAGATACGCAAAGCTATAATAAATAAAATTGGTCAGCAATAAGAACCTTTGCTATTGAAACTGCTATCATATTATTTTTCAATAATGCTGCAGAAGGGACACCACTTGTATATAAAAGAAAGAGCTAGCAAGCTCCCTAACAAATGGTTCATAAGGCACAAAATGTGTTGAAGATTTTGCAAATGGGGTAGCAAGTTAAGCAGAATAGATAGTGAAGTCAACTTCATATTTACACATACTTAAGCTAGAGTAGTACTGGCCCACTGTGTATTTCTAGTGTTCCATCCATGTGACTATCACTTCGATGCAATGAAAGTGAACCATTCATGCTCATTAGAGTTTAGTTCATGTAAACCATGACTCATGAAATATGGGTTGACATAGATTTTCTCAAAACTATGAAGCTTCCCAAAAATCATCACATAATTTGGTTGATTGTGGTAAAAGCACTTGCATTTAAATGAATTGTTTAGAAGTCACACCCTTGCAGCACTTGCTGAAGGTTGTGCAAATTGGGTAGCAAGCTAAGTGAGGTTAATTGAGAGATAACTGTATTGTACTTGAGCCACGGTAGTACTGGGATGGCTGACTGCCCAGGAAATCTGAGTGCTTGACCATGTCAGCATCACCAAGATGCAATAAATGCCAAGTAGAATACTAATACTCATGAGACTTGAATTCTTGGAACCATCAGACAGAAAATATGAGTGCATATATTGTCTTAAAACTATGCAGATGAATCCTAAAAT
The DNA here is from genome assembly GCF_030272615.1 of Cryptomeria japonica. NCBI lineage: Eukaryota > Viridiplantae > Streptophyta > Pinopsida > Cupressales > Cupressaceae > Cryptomeria > Cryptomeria japonica. Next base: position 790,241,764 of record NC_081407.1, read on the forward strand.
TCATGAAGATGCACTGTGGAAACCCAACTTGTATATAAATTTAAAAGATGCTATTGAGTATATATGTCAGGTGCTGAAATGAAATAGAAAAGTCAAATAAATCGAAATAAGGATCTAACATACCAGATCAAGCAGGCCTTTGCCAGAGCTTAGTTCGTGCTGCTGCTTCCAATCAAGCAGTTCAGCTAACTGTTTCATGAAGAAGAAACTAGACAGCACAATCAGAATCTGTCCTCAAAGAATTGAAACTTTACAATACTGATGTTTAATCTTTTAAAAGGAAACTTTTTCCTATAAACACTATTTGGTCGTTAAATTTTTGTAATTGACATTTTTAAAACAAGAGCCTTTTCAGTTGTTCTTTAAGCATAGAAATAAAGAAACCTACATTTACTGACTCCTCGAAGAAATTATACAAATTTCCACATACAAATGTTTTGGCCTCAGAGAATCAATTAAAATTGAAGTCAGCCATTAGTTTACGTGCAATTGTTGAAATTCTTTTTAGACTCCTTGCTATTGCAACTAGCTGTAATTTCAAATCCTATATTTCTGATTTGGTGAGTTTCAACTTCTTTCTTTCTGTTTCAACTCAGCAATAACCACACATAAAAAACTGTGATTGAGAAGATATGTGCTTCAATTTATTGAAAGATAAATAAGCCAAAATGTCTTCGTTAGTTTAATTCCAGGTTCATTTCAGAAAACTTGGCCTCTGAAGCTTTTAGTATTATAAAACAGACCAGTACAGACAGCTAAAAAATTACATGCATTGGCAAAGAATGATGTGAAATGCTTCTTTCTTATGAATTTTTTTTTCAGAATGTTATGTCTGATGTCTCTGTTCCAAATTCACACAACAATCATAAACCCATGCTTCCCTAGTAGTACCAAAGTTCCAACATCATAACTCATTGACATTTCCCCTAACCTAAAAGCAAACAAATTTCCCCTAGTCTTCTACAACAATGAACACTTCAAGTTTGGGAGACAACTTCATTACTTAAATGTTGGTCTGGATGGTAAACAATACTAGTAGTCAGATGAGGGTATTTGTGCATGACTGAGAAAAATTGTGACAGTGACCCGTTGCTGGATGTGTGTCATTATACTCCTAGTTCAGACATCATTAACAAGATTATCTGAGAAAGAAGAGTGACATTTTCATGGTTTGCACAATAGTGACTTCCCCTCTGCTACAAACCCACAAAACAAACTTACACAGGCAAATACTCTTTGCTCTGAAATTGAATTTCACAATTACTAATTAAGATTGCAACACAACAGGAAACAATTTCATTTAATCAAATTCAAAACAACAATTACATTACATGGTCTTCAACCGCCTCTCTAACCCTCAGCATCTTCTTCATTCTGAATCTAAGCTTTGCACATTTTAATCTTCATAAATTCATTTGTTTATGCCCTCTCATAGGCTTCAATGGCTTTCACTTCACTTTGCACCCTCAAGCGCCATTTCCAGCTCTATGTTTTCAAGGCCCCCTCTAGCCGATTTCCCACTCTTTTCCTTCACTTCTTCCATGTTCCAATGCCCTCTCTCTTTTTATATGACAATGAATATCCTGCAAATCATTCTATCTTCTCTTCTTGGTCAACTTGACTGATGCCTTTCTCTATCCTTTATTGAGCTGATTCTACCCATTTTCCTATCAGGTCTCTCCTAAGGTATCCCTCAATCTTATCAATGCAGCTCTCTTTCCACATCATGTGCAATTTGAAAGGTTAAATGTTTTCCTCTAGTTGATGCCATCCACTTTCTAGCATTTTAATAAACTGCATTGACATCACTCACTACTTTGTGCTTGGAAGTTGGACAAATTTCCATGTCAATTCAATTTCCCATATAGGCCACATGGAGCTGACAAGGGTTGCAAAATTTAGCTTTATACCAACCAGTTTGCATTTTCTTAAAAGTGACAACATCCATTTTGTTCATATCCTCCAATCATTGCAAACCAAGAGACAACATCTCTTTGAGGCATTTTGTTAGACAGTTTGCATGCCCTATCTACGTTTCCAATTTGCATACATGTCTACCAAGACAAAAGATGGATGTTGCATCCTATTCAAAACCGTGAGGATGTTGAGGAAGGTTGAGGAATTTGGCTTTACGCCTACCAGTTTCATTTGCTTGAGAGTGTCAAAAGCCTTTTCGACAAATCCGTTTTGTGCATATCTAGCAATCGATGCAATCTACAAGACACTGTTAGTCCTGCAATGAAGGTGTCTTCAATTTCACCACTACTCCCAATAATCTTGGTCGAATGGATCTTCTATTTATACAATTGGATATTCATCAACAAATGATTCATACAACTTGATCAACTCATATCCTGATATCTTATTGCTACCATCATTATTCTCCTCCTTGAAGCTCAAATCATATGTTTTATCCTAACCAAAACGCAACGGCAACATATGACAAAATTCTTGTATCCTTTATGATTTGATGGATGTCCAAGCCCTAATCCAAAGCTTTCACCTTAACAAAGGCCAAGCACCTAAGAGATGCCATAAACATACCAAAACAAACTGAAAAATAGAAACCAATATTTTTGGTTGGTGTTGACCACTTTTCCGCCCATGTGCTCCTGCACCAAACACATCAAGTATCAAAAAAATTGTGAGTAGAACTCACAAAATGGAGTTAGGTAATAGGATTACCCTTCCAAGTTGTAAAGAACCTACAACGAACTCCATCCATATGTCAAGTACAAAAAATTACTTCTTTTTCCTTCCCTTCCAACATCTTGTCAAAACAACTGTCATCCTCCTCCCACAACTTTGCTCACCACTCTTCTCTCGTCTCTTGGAATCACATCCACTATGTACCGTTTGCCTCTACCAAAGAATATCTCCTCTCCTCTTCTCCTTCATGACATCCAACAACCTATTATCTAACCTCTTCACTCTTCCCCTCATTCATTGATTTCAATCCACCACAAATTGACTACCTCCACCAGGTTTCACTGGTAGTATCATCTACTACTTACACACGCAAACAAGCAATCGTTTGACACCAATCTGCAATATCCACTTGTACTCTTCCTATATGCACATCTACAACTAACGCACTTCTAGTCTTCTTTACTTCACAAAACTTAAATCGATAATTACCTCACTAATCTCAACTGCTACAACATCGTCTTCGACCTCTACTACTCCAACATCTTCATCACCTCTCATTGCAAATACTACTTCAAGTAGCTCTGCTACATCTTCTTTCTCATTTTCTTCACTCGACATGAACATCTCTTCAATCTTCATGATCCCCTCTCGAGGCAACGTGTCATCTTCATCAAATTCTTGGTAAACCTTTGTTGCGACCACCACCTTCTGGACTTCTTCCTCTTCCACTACCTCAATCTGCAAGGTACTTTCACCTCCATCGCATTCTCTGTCGTTCACTCACCAAATCACGGTCCACAACTACTGTGTTCTCCTCTCTTTTCTCCTTCGCATTTGTGGGGGTTGCTCTCACATCATTCTCCTTCCGACTGCAATTATCCTTTTTTAAGGGAATTTTCCACATTCCATAACTCTCTTCCCAATATTGTTACAAAAACAAAATCAAAACAAACCTCCTCGTGACCCACCTCATCCTCTTCTTCAAACTCATCATCTTCTCATCTGCTGCAATCATTTTTCATGCATCACATTCTTCTTCATGACTTCAAGCTCTCAATTGATCGGAACTTCACAAACCTACAACAATCCTCTTGAACTCTCCACAATCGCTTCAGTCTTCCCACAAATCTTGGTGTATGCTCTACACCCTCCAAACCCCTCACTCTAATACCAATTGATGCAAGAGGGGACTTCCCCCCTACTACAAACCGACCAAACAAACTTACATAGGCAAATACTCTCTACTCCCAAATTAAATTCCACAATTACTGATTAAGATTGCAACAAAACAAGAAAAAAAATTTATTCTATCAAATTTCAAGACAATGGTTACATCACATGGCCTTCAATGGCCTCTTTAACTCTCAACATCTTCATTTTGAATCTAAGCTCTGCACATTTTAATCTTCATAAATTCATTTGTTTATGCCCTCTCACAAGCCTCATTGTCTTTTACTTTACTTTGCACCCTTAGGCGTGTTGATGTGTTTTTTATGCACATGCAAACACAAAATAAAATACCCAAAAGTATCTTATCCTCTCTTGATCAAAGTCTCTCAAATGCTGAAGATTCGCTTAAGGATCACTTGAGATAGCTCCAAGGTTCTTATATGTCGGGTCACGACCTGTGGCTAAGCTCAATGGTTGACGTGATTATGCTAGAATCACAAGGGGACTTACATTTAAATACTTGAACACTTGAATTGTTGGAACTTAGATCCTAACTACTTGATTGGAGAATAAAGAAAGATCAAAAGGCATGAGGTTTAAAGAGTTTACCCTAATCCTAAGAATACAAGTGAAGAGTGAATGATTCAATGGAATCGTACTGGGCGAGGCCTCACTATCAAACTGAACAATTTGACACAAGCTCAGTGCAATCTCCTAGCATGCAATTCAAAGATGTTCAAATCATTATCATGAAATATTGATTACCATTCAAGTGACTGCATAAACAATGGATGTATAACAATTTGAAGTTAAGCTCATATCATCCCAGTTGACCACGCAAGGCACACTTACAATCAGCAAGAGGCTAGTGGTATGGACTAAACGGATTCCACACAAATGCATTCAACAAATCCCTCCATTCAATTTGATCGACATGAAAGCAAATGAATTGAGAAGTAGAGACCATGCAACTTGTTGAAATGACACATTAATTCACTATAACTTCAATGAAATCATATGTTCTTTACAACAAGGTTTTGGCAACAATCTTTGCCTTCTCCTAATCTAACTTCTATTCTATCTATCTATCCTTGGACTATACACTATTCTATTCTATTCCCATTCTATTAACATTTACAAATAAAAAATCTTGAGCCTTATATAGAGAGCTCACTACAATGAACGACCTGGATTGATTTGAGATCAATGGCTGAGATTTTACAATGAAAACCCTAATTAGGGTTTGTTACAACAAACTTTATTCTGGCCAATGAAATATCTACAACATTTTGACACATGTCATCTCTATAGCACTTGACCAATAGATAATGGGGGTAGGTACATTGGACTTTGTGCTCCCATGGGTGAGCTTGGTTCATTAGATCCGAACATGCTAATGTGGAACTCCTCTGATTGGTGAGTAATGACTGGGATGACACCTCAACTTGCATTCATGGAATAGATTCATCATGAATAACATTTCTTGATACTCAACATCATCCAGCTTCAGCAGTGATGATGATGATCTTCTAACTTTGATTAACTCTTCTGAAACTATCCTCTTGAATGTCTCGATCATGGAGGTGCAAGGTGTAGATGTTGACTTCCTCTTAGTTCTGGATCTTGTGACTGCCTTGGAATGAACCCTTGATGTCATAGCTACTTCTTAACTCTTTTGGAAACTCTTTCTGTGTGATTCTCTTCATGCCATTAGTGTTGTGGATCATGTCCTTGTATAAGTGAATGCTTCTTGTGTAGTCACCTTCTTGGTATCCTTGTGTTTGCCTATGAGGTCCTATTGAAGACATCTTCCTTATATCTTGACCTTGATGGTGAAATTTCCTCCTTGGGATACTTATTTCGATCTTCCTCCAAACTGGTCCTTTTGATTTCTTTCTTCACCTCCTGCAAAACAAACAAATGAGCATCAAACACACATGATATATAACCTTTATAATCTCTTAATTTGACATGATCTCCCATTTTATGAGTTGCAGGCTTGATGAGTGCATTTAGAGAGGAGGTTGCTCCTAAGGATAGGCAATGGAATTCAGAGCAATGGGAATCTAGTTCGCTCCTAATGAGGAGCAAAGGAAGATCAGCATCATTCCATCACCTCTTCATCAATTGATCCCTTGTACCTCATTCATTCCTTAATTTTTTTAGTCTTTGTGCAAAAACCATCAAATTACCCTCAATGAATGCCCTAGAAGTGAATTCGCTCTCATGAAGGAGCAAAGGCAAGTGATTTCGCCCTTTTCAGGGAGCAAAGGAAGTATAATTCGTTCCAATCAGGGAGCAATGGAAGTTTTCCAACACTTAGCAATGGAAATGGTAAGAAACTCACTTCTTTCAGCTAAATTTCACCAATATTGCCCCTTATACCTCAAGATCATCATCTCTCCCATATGAAATGCTCAAAATTGCCTCGGGATGATTTTTGCTCTCAAATAAGGGCAATGGAAGTAGAATTCGCTCCTAACGAGGAGCAATGGATATTTTTTGATACTTAGCCAAAATTTCAACCTCTTCATTCCATCAATTCAAAACTTAAGTTCTCTATCCTTCATACATGAAAATATGTCAAAATAACCTCAAGAAGAGGAATCAACTTCGCTCCTATCTAAGGGCAAAGGAAGAGCTTTTCGCCCTCAAAGGGAGGCAATGGAACAAGAATTCACTCCTAGAGAGGAGCAAAGTAAATTCTCACACTTAATCAAATTTTGCCTTTCACCACTTCAAGTTGATCAAATCAACCTTAAGAAAGGCTTTGGGATCAATTTCACTCCCAATCTCAAGCAAAGGAACACAAATTCGCTCCTAACAAGGAGCAATGCAAGGGATTTTCGCTCCCATCAGAGAGCAAAGGAAGTAGGCCTCAAACTCACCTCTTAGCTAGGTTTTATCGATTCCTTACCTTTGCATCAACTTTAGACCTGGTGATTTTGCCTTTCTAGTGTGTAGATGTGTCAAATTAGCCTTAAGGAAGGCCTTAGGAGGAATTTCGCTCCTAGACTTGAGTAATGGAAGTGAAATTCACTTCCACTGAGGAGCAATGAAAATGGACTTCAATTTGAATCTTACCTCCTTTTTACCCATTTACTCTTATTCCATCAACTCAAATGCATTGTATTACGCTCATGTAAGGTTCTAGAAGCAAATTCACTCCCAACGAGGGGCAAAGGAAACATATTTTGCTCCTAACCAAGAGCAATGGAAGGGAAATTTGCTTTCAAGGGACAGCAATGGAAGTGTTTTTCGCTCTTGTTAAGGAGCAATGGAAGTGTTTTTCGCTCTTGTTAAGGAGCAATGGAAGTGATTTTAATTTTGTCATCTTCCCTCCATTCCTTAGTCAAAATCTCGATGCACTTGATGAATTTGAGTGATTAAAGTGATTGTGAAGGCACTAAACTAGCTCATTATCCTCCAATATGCTTAAGAAGAACAAGTTGCTCCAATGTGTGGGCAATGAAAGAGGATTTCGCTCCTGAGAGGGAGCAAAGGAAGTGTTATCAATCAAGCCTGCACCCTCTGCTAAAGCTGTGAACTTCAGCTGCCTATTGAAACATGGGAACACTTCGAGGTTGTGGGTAACCTGAACACTGAAGTGGACCTCCAAAGTAAGTTGGTTCTTTTCAAATTCTTTACCTAAACTAACAATTTCTTCAGGGAAAAGAGTGAGGAGGAGGACATATGAAACTAAAATCTAACCCTAGGGTGATGCACCAGATGATATGTTGAAAAACTTAAAAGCAAGAAAGAGTTACACACAAAATGACAGTAATAATAAAGCTCTCCTACACAATCCAATTAATCATAACACTTGCATCAACGATTCGTGAGAAGGCTAAAAATTACAACCCTAGGAGGAGAAAACACTCTATTTCACAACCCAAGATTGCTATTTCACACACAGCTCATGACCTGCAAATAATTACCAGAAAGAAAGGAAAGGTATGAACTCTTAATACTGCTGAAGGGTGTTACAAATCTGTGTGCTTCTGAAAATTTTTTACAAAAATTTCCACTTTTGCAGAAAGAACTCTAAAATTACAGTCTGCCAAGAGATGAATAATTCAAAACCCTCACAAAGAAGAAGGAAGGTAGTATATATGCTTTCCCAAAAGCAGATAATGAATAAAATATTCCACCTCCTCTTGGGCGAGCAGAAACAAAAACCCACCTTCAAAAGACCTGAAACAAGTCTGAAAGGGAGAAACCTGGGCCAAAAGTCAAGCCAACCCATACTGCAACCATGAAAGCTCTTAAAAGCACCATAAATGGCCCCAAAATATCACTGACAGGCCTACAAGCCTTCATTAATGCAAAAAATATCTCCCTTTTGACCTTATCAGACAAATATGAAAAATAATCTTATAAAGTGATTTTTAAAATTTATTACTTAACTAAATATTTGTTTAATTTCCCTTTTAATATTTAAAGTCAAGATTTAATAAAATAAAGATAATAATGTTATTTATTTAAAGTGATTAAATAATGTAAATCACTTTAATAAGTAATATTATTATCTTTATTTATTAAATCAATAAATGTAATAAGAAAAAATATTTATTAAAGTGTTTTAAATTAACCACTTTAAATAAATATTTTCCTTACTATATTTATTTAATTTGATAGCCTTTAAATATAAAAAATGAAATTCTTTAATGAAGATTATTAACCAATTTAATATGCTAAGCCTAAATATTTATAAAAAGATATTCAATAAGTGATTTAAAGATAAATCACTTAAATGACATAGGGAAGGAAGGAAAAAAAAAAATCATACACTTCATGAACCCCTTAGGCATTTCACGAGGAACAAGATGAGGGGAAAAAAGAATGAAAATGAAAAGCAAAAAAAAAGCCTAAGTCATCGATGGATATTTTTAGGGAAAATGTGACCTAAAACTCTTCATTTCATTCCTCATTTTGCATTGGCACGATGTTATCCATCTCTCCTGCTGCCGCCATGCTAGGGTTTGGAGACTTCCTGGAAAAAATCGCAGAAAAGAAGGGCACATTTGTAATATTTTGCACTCTTTTGTCACTGGGCATGATTTTCACACTTTTGGGCGGATTTCGTTGATGTATTAGGTACCGCCATGAGGGTTATGCCATGCTCTGAGGGTTTTTCGAAATTCTGGAAACGATTTAGATCTTTCCAAGTGCATATTTTGAGGCATTTCATTTTCGATTTTCTTCTATAGCGTGATTTTCTAGCTGGGCGTGATTTTCTCTGCATCTACTGAGGGTTATTGGATGAATCTTTCTGAAACCAAAACTCCATTGGGCTACTTCAGGTACACATCTTCGAGGCATTTCATTTTGATTTTCCTGGCATATAGCAATAAACGTGGGTAAAACTGTTGATTTATTTTCTTTGGCATTTTCACCCTCCACGTTCACAAATAAAACCCATCCTCTAGCTTATCAGATTCCTTTACACTGCTGCTTGCACAATAAAATTGATAGCTGACCTTGAATTCGACAAATCATCTACTGGAAGTTGACAAAATGTATTCTCGATATGTGAGAACATAATGCATCTCGGATCTTGTAAAATTTGTGCCATACACATGCCCCTAACCCTGTAAATCCTAGCTATTTTTAATAGCAGATATTGTTGCGGCATTATTGTTGTTGATAACCTCAAGACTGCTCATAACATGGGCTCTATCAATTCCTCTTATAGCTGCTATTTGACTTTTTGACAATGATACTTGTGAATGAAATCATGTATTTGTTGATGGTTCACACATTAATAACTGTCCTGCTACTCTCTTGGACCGTAACCTTGCTCTTTTCACTATACTATCGCCTTCTATAGGCTGCAACTCCTAACAGGGACTGTACTATCAGGCTGCCCACACATATGACTGTTGAATGAGGCAAGGTAAAACAAAAGTCTGATCCTTTAGGCCTATACTGCTATATCTTTGATAGTGACATGTAGTTGTACTCTTGGCATGATAGAAAGCTCCTTGAATGTTTATGCTTTGATCCTTTATCATAGTTCTATCACTGTAACAACTGTCCTTGTAGCTGATCATTGATGAATGACAAAAACTTTGGTTCTTATATGCTATTATGACTGTGTGCTTGCCATTACTGTAGTTACTGAATTTTGGTACCTTTTGAATGTCAATAGCTTCTTGATGATCTCTTTCACAGGATAATGACTGCACTATACACGAGCTATATTCATACTGAGTATGAATCTTTTCCTTGAAGTGATGACTGCGTACACCTTTGACACTGCTTGTCATTACACAGTGAACCTGTAAGCACACTTGGTCTTTGCTGCTATACTCTTTGACTAGGCATAGGTCACTATGTTTTAACTATGATAATCATTGTCACCTGTACTTACTGTCAATATCAGTTCATTGTCCAAGTTTTGATGCTTGATTTGTTAAAGCTTTGTGACCATCTTGCTTTTTCTGTAGCAGACATTGGGACTGCTCTTTATATCTTTTGTATAACATTTGTCTGAACATTATTTGATGTTTGAAAGTGCCTTTTGACAAGATCTCTCTATGCCCTTTTGCTACTGTCTTTTGAAAACTTCTTAAAGACCTATGCGCTACCTTATGTGTTGTATTATCTTTTGTCGTGCAATCTTCTATAATTCACCTATACGATGGTCTTCGTGAATGAGTGCCCCTCGCTTATGACAATATGCTGGTGCTGACATTTAGGACTCTCATGTTCCTATCAGCCTAATGCCATGAGCGACATGTACTCCTTTATTGTGACCACCGTAGGAGACAGGTAAGGATTGTTTCACTGATGTCATAATAATCTGTCCCTAATGTCATACATGCCAAGCTCAATCCTCTTGGGAGCCCATTTTTCCCACATGCAGATATTTAATTGAAGTAATCAGCAATAAAACTTTACCTGTATATCTGCACATTGGACAAATTGTTAGACAAAAACTATGAATTTTCAGATATGTTTCTTGTTGTTTCCGATACGTACAATGATTGGACTGGTATAATGCATTGTAGGAGTGGATTGTGCATGCATTGATGATATATATGCAAGGATATGGTATCTCAAGCTCTAATACAATTCTCTTATCTCCTTGCAGACACTTGGAACAGCAGGGGACCTCTACAAAGGAGCTAGATATGAAGCTACTCAATTGCGGGGGGTTCGTCATTACGAGGCAATGACGGATCCCTTATCTTTGTTTATATTTTGTTTTTACATGCATCATTTTCTTGTATAATGCATCATAGGTAGTCATTCCCACGGCTTGTGTGGGAGCATCTCATTTAACATTTATGAATAAAGAAAAATGCTTTTTCAAATATGCAATGTTGTATGGTTCTTGATTGGTTGTGAACACTTGCATTTACTTGGAACTCTTTTTAGCATTCTATAGTATCTCTTGGCAAAACACAAACAACAGACATGTCTCCTTAAAACTATAAAACTTGACCAGCTCCACCTAATTGAGCTAGACAATGAAAATGGGTAACAGGAAGTTAATCCCATACTTAACCTAATTCAAGGCCTTTGATCAAAGATCGAATCCTTTACTCAAGCCAAGACATCTCATGATAGATAGCAGCAATTTTAGGTGATTTGAAGGGCTATAGAGGGATTTCGCTCCTAAAGAGGAGCAATGGAAGCAAAATTCGTGCAATGGAAATTTTAGCATACTTAGTCAAATTTTACTCACAGATCTCACCTCTCATTAAAGTACGCTCAAATCATCTTGATGATGAGGGAAACACCCACATTGTTGATTATGCTTGATCTTAAGGGTTCCTCCATCAAATCTCTTTCTCTCTATGCTCAAATTGACATCTCCAATGCAAAGGTTAATAGTGAAAGGCCCAAACTACTACCTTAGAAAGCAGGAAAAAGTGGGGGTCCCCATTTGCAATGGGGTGATGTGTGAATACATCACAACAAGGTGCCATTTCCAGCTCTATGTTTTCAAGGCCCTCTCTGGCTGATTTCCCACACTCTCTTTCCCTTCACTTCTTCCATTTTCAAATGCCTTCTCTCTTTTTATCACAATGAATATCCTACAAATCATTTTATCTTCTCTTCCTGGTCGACTTGACTGATGCCATTCTCTTTTCCTTACTGGGTTGATTCTACCCATTCTCCTACCAAGTCTTTCCTAACGTATCCCTCAATATTTACAATGCAGCTCTCTTTCCACATCATAATGGAATATGATGATATCTTTTGGGATTTAATTTGTCAATATTAGTCACTCTTGGAGATGATACCACCTACGACATCAAAGGTATTGGTGACATCTCCTTGAGGTTTGGCATACATAGTTGCAGGCTTACTATGTCTTGTATATGCCAGCACTTACCAAAAAATCTTCTTTCTGTTAATCAATTTCTTGATCATAATCTTATGATTGAATTTGATACAAATCAGGATAAAAAGATGTCTTATCAAAGACAAGTCTAAAAATGAAAAGGTTGTTTCGAGTGCTACTAAGATTGGTAGAATTTCTAGGCTTGATACAACTGCTAATAATCAAGCCTTAGTGACTAAGGACAATGACCTTGCTATGCTTTGGCATCATAGATTTGGTCATTTGAGCACTGCTTACTTGCTAAAACTTAGTCAGAAATGCATGGTCAAAGGGCTTCCGTCACTTGAGAAGTCAAGTGTCATGTGTTCTAGCTATATTGCTGGAAATCAACATAGAGCATCTTTCTATCCAAGTGAGCATCGTGCTAGCCACCATTTGCAACTGGTGCGTACCGATTTGTGTGGCCCTATGACAACTATGACACCTAGTCATAAAGGATATAGGTACTCTTAGCTTTTTGTTGATGATTGCACCAAAAAAATGTGGATAGATTGTTTGCAACACAAGGATAAACTTTTCCTACTTCAAAGAGTTTCGTACTCTTGCGGAGAAAGATACAATTCATCGTATTCGTGTCCTCCACTCAAATCGAGGGGGGGAATACACCAGCACAAAATTCTCCATAAATTTGAAGGAGCATGGCATTCAACATCAATCGACTGCAACATACACACCTCGACAAAATGGTGTTGCAAAAGGAGAAATCGCATCATTGTGGAGATGGTCTGAAGTATGTTGAAAGATTCTCAACTAGAACATGCACATTGGGCTGAAGTTGTACACACTACAGTTTATCTTCTAAATCTCACACCAACCAAAGCCCTTCATGGCATCACTCCAGAGGAAGCATGGATAGGGATAAAACCTTCTATCTCTCATCTTTGTGTATTTGGATGCACTACCTATATGCACATTCCTAAATAAAAGAGGAATAAGATAGATGAAAAATCATTGCAATGTATTCTTCTTGGATATAGTAATGAATCTAAGGCATATTGCCTTATGGATCTGTCGTGACATTTTCACACATTGCCCCATTGCAAACGGGGACCCCCTCTTTGCTTGTTTCCACATCTTGTTAGCTTAGGGTTTTGGTAATAGACGGCAATTTTGAGTTCTCAGTGCCCGAGTCTCGAGTTTTGAAGTGTGATCATGCCTAGTGCTATTATGGTTTTGAGTTTTGAATAGGATCAAGTGCGTGTAAAATGTTAGATGTTAGGTGATCCTAATTTTGTCTAAATGTAGATTTTGAAATATCCCCAACGGTTATAGGACTAAAAATGCAAGGGATATCGTCAAAAACTTAGCTGGCAGCCTACTGTTCCAACTCTCAGTCTGTATAACCTGCACGTTTTGCGATTTCTAAACTGCAGTATAATTTGCGTGTTATGTTGTTTTGTCTGATGTAATGCGTGTTATTGACTTCACGGCACTAATGCAGCTTACAAAATGACTTCTATAATGTTTAAACTAGTAGCACAATGGATGAACAATTTCTATTTAACCCTTCCAATGCATATACAGAACTTTCAAAGAGAGAATATGCATCTACAGCAGACTGACATTTAATCAAACTGTTGGTATGCATCTAGAAGGTTGGAGCAACAACATATGAACTAAGAGCAACCTTATTCCTCCTTTTATTATAGATAATAGACCAGTTACAAATGAATAATGGCCAAGACTCTTGGCTGTCAATGAAGTATGTCTCAGAATTTTCTGAGTATTAATCGGCAGCAAGCATTCACACATACAATATTGAAAACTTAGCAAACAATACCAAAAGTGAACCTGGATAAAGCGCCTTGAAGTATGAATGAAGAAGCAAACAATTTCAAGTGTCTTGATGCCTTCCCAGTGCCAAATCGAATTATTCATCCAAATCACCCATGTTTCTGCTGTGAGTGCCCAAACAAATAATCTTCAACTCTTTCGCTGCCCTTCAAACTTCTAACCTCGTCAGCACACCCTTACTAAGTGTTCGTCCCAATCTTGAAGAGATTCAATGCACAACAATGGAGCAATGAGCAAAATCGTGGAAATTAGGATGATTGGTCGAATTTGCTTCAGACTGGTTTTTGAACATGCATTCACCTCGAACCACCTCCAAAATGCTCCTACATGAATCGCCTAACTCCTCCCATACTGCAGATACAAGTGTGGATCAAAATGAGCCCTTGTGATACAAAATCGTCGTATCACACCAGCTGATACAAGTCTGAAAATGTCTGAGATGTAAACTCAAAAAATAGAAAATGTGATCGCCTCTCATATAGCGGAATTCTTGAAGACTTCTAACACCAAAATATGCCTCCAATGATCTCCAAATTGAATTCTATCAAATTTGGCCCTTGGCCACCAATGAAGCTCAAGTGAAAGGGTGGATTTGTCCTTCCCAACCACCATGACAATGTAGCAAACTCAACAAGCTCAATATGGAAGACTAAATTATCTCTCACTCTCAGCTGCAACCCCTCGGAAGATCTTTCACTCACTCAGTTATGCTATCAATGGGAGTTTTCGTTCCCAAAAACAAAATTCTGCAGACACCCTTGGTTCTACAAAACTCAATCAATATCAATATCCAATCCCAAGCTGCTTTGAAGCTCAACTAGATCTCCCTTTATACTTTTTTCAATCTATCTCTAGAAGATTCTAGAAATAATATTAAGATAATATTATTTCACTTAAGTGCACTTAAGTGACTATGATATAATATTTAATTAATTCACTTTATTAAATTAATTAAATATAAAGCCATCTTTTAATTTTAAATTTATTTGATAACTTTATAAATAATTAACTTAATATTATTAATTAAAATAATTAAATAAGCTATCCATGAAAAATAATAATAATTTGGACAACTTAATTAATTATTCTCACTCCAAAAATGGGGACTTTACAGATTCTGAGCGTAATTGATTTTAAAGTGTCTAAGTCGGAGATATTTTTGTGCCCAAGTGTTAAAAGGTCCTTTAGGGGTTATTTTCTTGCTCCTGGGAGGTTGTTCAAGTCAAATTTGCACTTCATCCCGATTAAATTCCTATTTTCTCGCTCAAATTTTAATGAATTAGCTAAATCCCGATGCATAATGATGAAATTTGTAGTGTCCAAATGTTTTTGAGTGGAGGAATCATTAAAATCCATATGAAAATCCATGTTTTAGTGGTCACCCATGATTTTGCCCCACTCAAAATCCTGATGGAGGGCGATTTAATTTTGACTAAGTGTTGGAAATTATCCTAATGACCCAAGTTTTTCCCCTAGAATGCAGATGAATTTGATTCGGATGAAATTTCTTTTCCTAATGAAGATTGATTTTGCCCCAAGACAGTTTATGATAAAGTTTTATGGATTTTTATGCAAATGATTGTCCTGATGAATGGCAAATTTCCCCAAGTTTGATGTTTGATGAATTTTGATCTAGATAATCATCCAAATGGGAAACGATTTTCCCCCAAAGTGGGATTTTGGACTTAAAGAGAAAAATGAAGTTATTTTTGCAGTCTAGATGGAAAGCAATTTTCTCCCAATGTTTTTTTTTTTTTAATGAGTTCGATGATTTTTAATCAAGAATTTTATCCCAAAGAGGGTCAATTTTCCCCCAAGAGCTATAAAGAGGTTATTAATGATGATTTTTATCTGGATTTTAATCCAAATATGGGGCGATTTTCCCCCTGAGGGCCAAATTCGATGAAAGTGAAGTAAATTTAATGCAAGTGGGCCCAAAATTTAATTGCTTTTGCATTTGACAACGATTATTTAATTATCAAAAACAATTATTAATGATTTGCAACGATCATTTAATGATTATTATTTTTCTAGATGCAAATCGATTTTCCAAGGCACGCTATAAAGGCAATATTTTATCCCACATTGCTTGTGTGGTGAAACATCAAGGTGAAAACAAGTTTAAAAGTGCTTGCCCAGCAATATAATATTATTATATTTGCTGATGTGATTGATTGAAAGAAGCTAAGTGGCTGATTGAAGAGTTTTTTCCAGCTAGGAGATTTTGGTGTAGTGTCCATTGGACACCATTTGAGCTGGAATTACAAGTTTGAAGGCAATTTTTGCCCAGCTATACCCAGGCCCTGCCATTGGAGAGGAGTTTACAACAAGTTTGGTGGTCATTTTGACCACATTGGGCGATTTTTGTGAAGTGGCACCACCTTGGGAGTTTGGCAATTTTGTTTCGGAAGTGGATTCCTCCATATTTTTGGGCAATTTTCTTGTATTTGTTGGGTGCCATTGATATTAGAGGACTGCTATTGTTCTCAGACCTTGCTGGGCGCATTGCTGGAAGTGATTTTTATTCCATGGTTGGCTGCAAACTTTGTTTTCAAACTCACTTCTTCATTCCCAGCCAGCACATATCAAGGCGATTTTGATTAAAGGTCATTTTGTGGCGATTTTAGGGTGGTTTGGAAGCATTTTCTGAGTACACCATTTCTGGTGTAAGGTCTGCAACTTTATTTCCAAGTTGTCTTCAGACCAGTCCATCATTTCCAGCCACCTTTGCACTTGGGCGATCTTGTTTGGAGATCATTTCTAGAGTATTTTAGGGCCATTTTCTGAGCATGCCTAAGTCTAAACTTTTGAGACCTATATTCAGACTTATCTATTGTTACCAGCCCTTTATTTGTGCCCGGATTTGACCATTTTGGCATTGGAGAGGTAAGATTCGTCAAATACAAGTGTTTCCTATGACTGCAACAAGCTTAAATGACTGATTTTTATAAGTTGCAGGTTGTCTTCAGACATTGGGCAGCTATTATTGAGTTTGGAGGGGTGTCTTCAGACATCTAAGAGTAAAAAATCACACTTTTTACATCCTTTCAAAGCATTTCCAGATTTTGGTACTCTTTTGGATTCATTTTTTATAATTTTCTGAGTATACTAGGTGTCTTAAGACTTAATTTTTATATCAGACCTCATATAATTCTGAAAATGAGGGTTTCTTAAAGGTTTTATGAGGGTTTTAGACCCTATTCATGTTAATTTCATTCTATTTTCAGAATTCATAGTGGATATAGAAAGAATTTCCGATTTTCATTCGTAAATTTGCCTAAATCATGAAAACTCAGAACTTGTTCAATTCTAAAAATAGACTATCAAGACAATTTATTTTCCAAGTTATTGACTTCGTGTTTCATACAAATACCGTGTCCAAAACCGGGATTGGAGCTCGGAAGGAGCAATTGAAGATAGTTCAAGAGGAATTCTATATGGATTCCCAATTGTCATCTCGATGGAAAAGAATCACAGACACGAACATGGAGTGCCTGAATATGGAGCGGATGCGACAAAGGATGTTCGGAACAAAAAACTAGATTCCTTCTCCCCTTTCAGCCAACATCATGAGTGGCATATATCACGCCGTTGGGTTTCCTCAGTCCATACAGTGCAGAGAGCTTGTTTTTAGGAATGCTCAAGGCATTTTGATCCACTCTCCAGGGTGATCCAGACTCCCAAAGGGATAACCATTGCCTACCTTGTTGAGGATGCAATTACGGAAGTGTTTGGAATTCCTCATAGTGAAGATATGAAAGAAATAACAAAGGATGAATATGAAGCAAAATACAAATTGAAGGCTAATGCATGCAAGACAATTGTGAACAAGGAATGGATGATTGAGCCAAGGCCTCATCATTCCAAGACGCCAAAGACACTCATGTGTACAGATTTGAAGGAGGAATCCAGTGATTTGATATTCCTGCTCAATCGAGTAATGGAGATGGCACAGGGTGCCTTGTTTGGAGGATGGGTGTTCTACTTTATCCAAGATTGCACAAGAGGAACAATGATCAATTGGGCGAAGATTATCAGCAACAATCTAGATTTTCAATTGAGGAATGTGGAGAAGACTAAGTCATTCAGCATGACTTCTTATCTTGTATACATACTTGCAAGATTTGTCACATACAAAGGATTGATTTGCAAGGGCGAAGTCAGGAATGGACTAGGACAGTACAAAAGTTATGAATGTTATCCACAACTTGATATGCATAGAATTGAAGACTACAGAAGGGTGAATGATGCTTTCACCATGTATATTACAAGGATGTTGCAAGGCAGAATCCACAAAAGGTTGTCCAAGACGGCAACAGAATTAGTTGAACCATATCTTTGTATCTCAAAGAAAATATGCCAAGACACTGCTTGAGAAATTTAGAATGAATACAACACTATCGTCAAACGACTAGAGGTTTAATTTACCTGACTTATACTAAACCAAACATTAGAAATGTTGTTAATTACCTATCAAGATTCATGCAAGAACCAAAAATGTCCCATTGTAATGCAGTAAAAAGGGTCTTAAGGTATATACATGGTACAATGGATCATGGTTTGGAATAGAAAAGGAGTGATCAATTCTTCTTCACCATTAATAATATAGATATTTATTCTAACAAAGACCTTCCCTAACAAGTTTTTGAAAATTGTAGACTTGATATGGATCGTACTTCATTCTCTTCAATAGCATGGTTGAGTTGCAAGAAGCATTGCATCTTCATGACAACTGAGTGGAATCGATGGCCTAATTCTAAGTCAAAGCAAGGGAGGAGGGTGAAGGATGTGGTGAACAGTAATACTTTTTGGGCTGATGCAAGATACATTGTTGCCTTCATTACTCTAGTCTTCAAAGTTATTAGATATGGGATACAAATGCACCTAGCCTTGGAGAGGTGCACGAAGTCATTGACAATATGGTTGGCCAAAGAAAGGCTAGTACTAGCACAAGAGGAAGACCACGCAATAGAGTCCTATAATGAACACATCCAACCAATCAATCATCGACAACAAGAGAAACTCAACACTCCCTTGCACATGGCTTCCCATACATTGAACTCAAAGCATTCTGTACAAATGCCTACCAGAATTACCCATATACAGGATGTTGAGGTGAAGGTAGGGTTTATGAAGGCTATTCAAAAGATGTATGATTCTACACAAGCCAACATCATTCATATTGAGTGGACAACATTTGCCACTCTTGGATGATATTCAAAAAAGGTCAAGATGAAAACAAAGACTATGGCACAAGAGGATTTGATTCTATGGTGGATTATGCATGAGCTTGGTTATTTGACAACCACGGTAGCCATTTGTTTGTTGTCCCAAGTTTCTAGCTCTTTTGTCAATAAAAGGAACTAATCTACTTATAGTTCAATCCACTTTGTTAAGAAGAACTAACTTACCTCTAGAAGGACAAAGAAGCTTGTGGTTGTACATAGTGCCTTATGTCTTCTTGACCACAACACACTTACATATAAGGAAATTCCAATGGCCCAATGGGAAGTAGAGACAAATGAGCCAACATAGGTTGAAGATGTAGAACGGGTAGGGTTGGTTTGTACTACTATGGAAGACCTTGACCTTGAGGAGTTTAACAATTTGAGCAAAGAGGAGATTGGCACAACTTTTCAAGATGAATGATGATTTGACACATTGGGCCATTGGCCAATTGTACTTTTTAATGTACTAATTATTTTGAATATAATATAAATACATTGATAATTGGCATTTTCATTGTTCATTCAATCCAATATCAAATATGTTTGAGTATTTCAAAATTTTATATGTTATTTCCAGTGTTCCACGGGCGTTGGGGACGGGGGGACGGGGGGGACGCGTTTCCGGGACGGGGGGACCAAGGGCCTAAATTTGGGGACGGCGGGGGGACGGCGGCGGGGGGGTGGCGGGGTGGTGGTGCTCATATACTTGTACATATACATATAGTAATTGAAAAACTAGTTTTGAAAAGATGTATGACAGTATTACAGTGTAAGAATTACATTTGAAATGAGACTATAGGAAATTTGAAATACTAAATCTAAATACCAAGATTTCTAAGTTGTGTTGTTATATGGAGCCTAATCAAACTCGGAGGTTAGATTTTCCCTACTTCTATCGGCGTGGTTTCCCCCTATATTTTTCAACGGGGGTTTGGGGGCAGCGCCCCCAAGTTGGGGTCAAGGGGCATCGCCCCTTGCGGGGTCAAGGGGCAGCGCCCCTTGCGCGTTCCCGCGATACAGGGCGGGGTCGAGGGGCAATGCCCCGCGAGGCCAAAAATACTTTTATTATTTTCTAAAGGCGTCGGGTGTTATTTTTCTATTGGCCCACGTCCAATTAGAGTTACCCCTTAACCCTCAAAAAACTTAAAAACTCACTTTTTTAAAAAATTTTAATTTTAAACATTGCATATAAGTGGGGGCGACAGGAGACGTTTGGGCGTCTCCCCGTCCTTGGAGAGACGTCTGCACGTCTCTTGAAGGATAGGGAGACGCCCAAACGTCTCCCAAGGAGACGTGGAGGCGTCTCCATGTCTCTTTGGGAGACGCGGGGACGCGGGGACGTCTCCGCATCCTGGCGGCGTTTGGGTGGCGGTGGCGGGACGGCGAGGGACGTCGCATCCCCGTCCCCCCGTCCCCGAGACGTTTCTGACGGGGGGACGCGCCCAAAAAGGGGGGGGACGCGTCCCCATGGTTCACTGGTTATTTCCTTGTATAGATTTTTATAATTATCTTTAAGTACTACGTATGTTTGCACCACCATCCCCAAATCTAAGCACTTAGTCCCCCCATACCAAAGACTCACCCTTGTCGTCTCCCCATCCCATGTGTTGAGACCTCATGGAACATAGCTATTTGCTGATTTTTGCCATAAAGTACAATTTTGGGAAGACTATACTACATGAAAGGATAAATTTTGGACAAACTGTCAAAAGTTTTATAGGATCATAGTAAAATATATCTTATCTAATACTATCCTTTTTATAAAAAGTATATTTTCATATTTGAAAGGCAACCATATATGGATAATCATCACACAAAATATCACTATCATACTTCTTAGTTTCCTAGTGCTTTAGTTAAGATGTGTCTGATTTTTCGAGGAGAAAATAGTCTTATAGTACCATTCTTTGATCACTCTAAGCATGGTTATATTCAAATTAGCATTGCATTATTATATAAAAACTCATGATTAATACACCCTTGCATTTTTTTGTGCCATTTATTGAATTTTTCAAATTCAAAAATGTATTTGAATTTTTATTTATTGACCTATTTATTTTGGGTGTTTTTATATTTAAATATAAAAATGCAAAACAATTAGAGGTATAATTATATATACATATGTGTGGATTCTTTTTTACATTTAAAAAGAAAAAATACAAAGTATATGCTGAAATTTTTTAGTTGAAATATAAAATTAGAACATTTCTTTTAAGTTTTTGTTTGAACAAATTTATTCTAAAATTTAAAATTTAAAATATAAATAAGCGTTTTTTATTTTAACTTGTTTTACCTTAATGAAAATTTAGCTAAGAAAACATAACACCACCCCTAAGATAATAGGCCATGCTCCATAACAATAGTGCTCCAATTATACAGAGGAAATTGTACCTTATCTCGAAGATTCGATATCTCCTCTATCATAACGTCTCGTTCTCCACCCTCATAAAACTCCCTATACCTGGTCTGATGGCTCACGTAGTCAAAAAACAAAGCCCAAATCTATGTATATGAATGAGAAAGCCAAACAAAAACCAAGAATAGATTCTTTGAAGATATTCATTGTAATAAACCCAAGACAATTTACAAGAAGCATAGAAATAAGGATCATGTATGAGATTGATATCCATGCAGATAAGAGTAAAAGATATTTGTGATAATATTTATGTAGAAAAGAACAAAGTATATAACAGATAAATACTCAAGCAAATAAGGATCAAATTAGAGTTTGTTCTAGTTTATTTAGTTGCACTAATAAGAGATAAGATTTAGTTTATTTTTAGGAAATTAAAAAAAATCAATGCATTCAAAAGACCAGTGATAGATTTGCTATGGAAAATTTTAAATTGTTTTTTTCAATAAACAAAAATTAGTCATTTTGCATTGCTCCATCCTAAAGCAGAGGTCAGTTATCCATAGATTGCTTTGAGGTAAAGTTTAATTCATTTTAGATAAAGGTTCAATTGACTTTAAATATAACAACACATGTTGAATTAAGGTGATGACTTTTTGGAATTAAACTGTTCAGTTGTATTCTCAATCAAGGATTGGTTGCCTTGGAATTGGGAGTACCTCATCTGCAAGCTTGGGCTGTTTTAGTTATGAAAAATTGGAGTTGGTCACCTGAAAGCTTGGAATGTTATGTTTATTCGTTGTAATCAGATCAGACATTCAGCATCTAGATTCTGTCATAAATTCAGATTTTATTTTGAATTCTTAAAAATGATATCTAATTATTTTAGGCAAATTTTCATTCCAAAGCTGAGTTTTGGAATTTTAGAATTCAGTTTGGCTCTTTTATAGTGGTATCAAAGCAGTGATTAAGCAGGTTGTGAAATTGATGCGGTAAAGGTGAGGGAGTTGAATGAATGCTGACCTTTACCTTCAGCACTTCACAACACATTTTGCAATGTCAATAAAAGCATTATATCTCCAAGTAAGTTAAAATAGGAGACCTACTCTTAGATCTAAAACCTAGCATGCAACTTGTAAAGGGTAGTCACCAAATTGGCATCTTTCCAAGATAAAACTTAATAGTAATAAATGATAACTTTCCCATTCGTGTTTATTGATTTGTTAAAACTTAGAACAATCCCATAATCCATCAATTGACTGATTTTTGATACAAATAAAAAGTTACCCTCAAAACTAGTTGGATTTGCAGACAGATTCATAGACAATAATATCTAAAAAAAACTGCTGATTTCATTAGATTAGATAACAAGATTATATCAAGACTTACAGAGAAAATCTAGACATCATCTCTCCTTGTAAAACCAGCACATTACAGATTACAACTCCCCTAGATAACACAAGACCAAATCTGAAACATAAACAGCCTTTACATAGAAACGAAAAAAATGTGATGCTAAGACTATCTCTCATCAATGACTGCAATACTTTTTGCCACCTTCAACCTGCAAAAGAATGACATGAAAGCGAACCCCAACACATTCTTCTGTCCTCTTTTACAAATTTTCCAACTAAAGCACCATGACTAGCCATTTCAAGAAAGATCTAGAAAGTAAATTGTAACTAATCTTTGATGTCCACCATTTTTGAGGGAATCAAAGGCAATCAAGAAGGTGTAAGAGAGTAGTCTGCGTTGTCATATCCCTTTGCACAAGTGGTGCCATCCTCGAAGCAAGTCAAAGCAAGAATCAAGGAGATCAAGTAACTTCCTTCGTTAAGATACCATCATAAAGGTAAGCATGCAAGATTATCTTCTCAAAATAGCTCCTCCACACGAGTTCCCCATTTGAAGTCTTTGGCATGAAAATGGAGGTCAAACATGCAATTTAAATTACGAACATGCAATGGTCCATCACCCTAAGTGCCCCTATGAAACATTGTGACTCTTCACCTTTTGTGGGGTGTCAAGAAAAAGTCAACATGTGTCAAATGGCCCCCCAATAATTCCAATGAAAGGTGAATGTAATGTCCCCTATTTATAGGTTGTCAATTCTCAAAGGGAAACATACATTATTACCTATAATGTTACAGTAGTTACAAATTAATGACTAGGATTGCTCATAGTACAGTTAGGCATTGTCCTTATTTAGGCCTAATCTTAATCTCCTTCTGATTTCCTACTCCTAGATGGGAAACTTGCTTGTCTAGGGCGCAATGATACCATCTCTAATGCAGCCCAAATTACCGCAACTCAGTCCATTCACCTTTGGGGCCTGCAGCCCAGATTTTAGGAGTTCTTTCACCCTTAGGGCTTTCTATTGAAGTGGTTTTACTCTGCCCTTCCCTAACAGCACCCTTCTCCTTTGGGGAATAGAAGGATTAGAATAGATTTATGACTTAGGACAAAGTAATGGCAATATCACTTTGTACTGTGATGTATATTATGACAGTCATACATATTGCAGTCTATATTAATATTACTATTAAATTCTGCATATCAACATTATCAGGCTTCATATATGAAGCACATCCCCATGCATACCACCAAGAACAAGGATGTTACTGCCTGAATAACAGTTCTGATCTGATCTGATCGATGGTGATTGTCATGGATGCTTTTGATTCCTTTCCTTTATATCTCTCAATGTGAGGGAGAGGTCACACCTCTTAATCATGTATGCCCTTTGGTAAGAGACGCACCCTTTCACCATTAGCACCCTTTGAAAGAGTGCAACTCTTCATTATTTCTGCACTTTGAAAGGGGCACATCCTTTCACAATCAGATCTGCACTTCTGATTCCCAAATTATCCCCCCTTCAAATGAGTTATCTTCTCCCTTTTATACCTCATATTTGGGGTAGTCACAACTTATCATTTCATGCCAATTGACCATTCATTAACTCTAATCAAATTTTAATTATATTCCTTTATATGTTAATTTAATTTTTATTTTTATTCTTTTGTATTTTAAATTCTATTATTATTATTTATTATTAAAGTATATTTCAAAGTGGGGACATTACAGTCACTGATATGGAAAGCAACGGAAAGTAACATTTTGGATTATAGATTTTTGAAGATAAATTTTGATATTTAAACAAGTTTAATAAACTTTGAGTTTTGCAATCAACATCAATGAAAGTAGTTTTTTCCATTAAAAACTTAAGGTCCAGATCAAAATTCTCAACTCACCAAAGGGCAGGGCTTCTTTTCCTTCAACTTAGATTCACTCATGCTTTCTCACAAGGGACACTTAATAGACTTTACCTAATTTTCCTTCAACATGATTGCATGAATTTTAGGAAACTTTGGCATGTCTTGTAAGGTGTCACAAAGAACAAAGAACAATCTCATATGGTGGTTTGAGGCATCACCAATACTAGGACTTTACATTGGATGCTTTTGATTCCTTTCCTTTATATCTCTCAATGTGAGGGAGAGGTCACACCTCTTCATCATGTATGCCCTTTGGCAAGAGACACACCCTTTCACCATTAGCACCTTTTGAACGAGTGCAACTCTTCATATTTTCTGCCCTTTGAAAGGGGCACAACCTTTCACAATCAGATCTGCACTTCTGATTCCCAGTTTATCCCCCCTTCAAATGAGTTCTCCTCTCCCTTTTATACCTCATATTTGGGAGTCACAACTTATCATTTCATGCCTTTTGACCATTCATTAACTTAATTAAATATTAATTATATTTAACTATATTCTTTTATATTTTAATTTAATTTTTTATTTATATTGTTTGTATATTAATTTTATTATTATTATTCATTATTAAATTATATTTCAAAGTGGGACATTACAGTGAATGTGCAAATGGAAGGAAAAACATTTGAAATTGAATAATTAGAAGAATAGAAATTGCCTTATAAACCTAAAAATGCAAGGTTAGAACACACAAACCAAAATACAACTAAAAACCTATTTATAGTAATTTTGATTGCTCAACCATCCAAATGCTCTTGCATCAAACACCCAAGGTATGAAAAGAACGTGAGCTCCTGCTGACAAAGTAATTTGAAGGTATCCTATATTGCTTTATTCTCATATACCATTGTAGAAATAAGCCCATCGGTGTCTTTGATAGCTCTATTCTTCCACTTAACTGGATATTCACTAGAGCTCCTGCTAGCAAAGTAATTTGAAAGCATTTGTTGTGCTTTGCACAGCGCACCCCATCTTTGACAAGGGACCCCCGTGGTTGCAATCTGCCTAAGGGGTAGAAAGGAGCCCATAGGCCGAAAATGAAGAGTTCAAGGTCATGTAATCAGCTTCTTTAAGCCGAAAAAAAATGAAAAAGTCGGAATTCGTGCAAAACAACCCCAATTCGCCAAAAAATTCAAGAGTCTCCAAATCGCCCGAGGTTTGCATTAGGATGAAAGGGCGTAAAAATTAAAAAAATCGCAAGATTTCTAATTAACCCGAAATTTCACCTAGCAAAGAGAGGCATTCAAAACAAAAATCGCACATTCTAGCCTTTAGGGCCGAAAAACACAAAGACCTCAAGAACCCGAAATTAGAGAGGGTCATCTGGCTGAAAATGCAATGAAAGATATAAAATTGCGCAAACACTCTTTGAGCCGAAAATCAAAATCCTAAATCATGCATTTCAACCAAAGGGCCCGAAAATCATTAGTGAAGGGTGACGTGTCAATTTCATGGAGTTAGAGTGAAATCGCGTGATTTCATTAAATTACCTAAGTTTGTAAAATGTCTAGTTTCGCACATTGACTTAAAATGCCGAAAATCTATAAAAGGCAACCCGAAGAAAGCCAAAAATCGCGTGTCAAAATAGAAATCTCAAGTTTTGTGCACTCCACAAGAAGATGTCGAAGTTTGCCAAAAAACAAATACGAACGAAATCACACATTACATCCAAAAATCCCGAAGTGCACTTAAGTGATCAACGTTGAAATAAAACTCAACATTTTACAAGGTTGCAAAAAATGAAATAAAAACAAACTCACACACCTCATTGAAAGTCGTGAATTTCATTTAAACAAAAGGCGGCCAAAACATACTTCGGCCTTTGATTATATTTTGAGAAAAGATGAATATGTCGTGCAATATATCAGAAATAGCCGAATTTAGTTAAAATCATGCATTTTTACTAAGCATGCCGAATTTCCAATTTAGAAAGGGCGTAGTGAAGACAACTCAGCGATTTTGTGGAGTTTGCGGGATTAAAAAGAAAATCGCTCAAAGACAAAATCGCCCAAAACCTCTTAAGTGGCCGAATTTCGCTCGAAATTCAAAAGGAGTTCCTTTAACTTGAAAGTAGAAAGTCTTACAAAAGACCAAATTCGCCCAAAAATCATGAGCAAAGGCACTTCGACTTGAGCTAAAATCTCACGTTTGGGCTAGAAATCGTGAAATTTGACAAAGGAAGACAAATGAAGTTTTTTAGAACTTCACGTTTTAATCAAAGGGCCCAAAATTGTGAAGAGGCAATTAAAGTGTGTTTTTTTTAAATCTCTCATTTAATCCTTTCGATCTGAAACTTTCAAAAGGGAGAAAGGACGTTTTAATAGAAAGTCTCACATCTTGGCCAAAAGGGCCGAAAAGTCAGGAGAGCAAATAAACATAAGTTAAAGATCATCTCTCATTTCACTTGTTGAACCTGAAATTGCCAAGAGGGGGGTTATAACCTAAAAAGATAATCTCTCAAAACCCCCAATATGCTCGAAATTCTAAGACTAAGGTGATTAAAGAGGTAAAATCACACGAAATTTCACAAGGGTGGTGTTAAAATGCAAAGCCAAAATCTCACATTTTAGGTGAAGCGTTCAAAATTGGATATGCTTCTTAAAAAGGCTTGAGCTTAACATCTCGCAATTCACCTCTCAGGCTTGAATTTCGTCTAAGTTGGAGAGCGAATCAAGACGAAGGATGGGATCTCACATTTGAAGAGAGACATTTAAAAGATACATTTCACAAAGAGCTTCTCAAGCCCAAACTCCACCGAGACGAAGCCAGACGTTAAATAAAATTTAATATTTGTCAAATTAATTTAATTAATTTTTCAAATTGATTGATTAAAGGTGAAATTGATTGTTCGTAGGAAAACGACATCAGGAGGTGCTAAAGTGACGACTTAACACAAGATCAAAGCCAGGCGCTAGAAGCTAGAGAAGAAGATGTAGGAGCACGAGATCGAAACCAAGCATTGGGAAGCGTGCCATTGGACGACAAGTTGAAATCCACCCTCAAGATCAAAGACGAAGAACATTTAGAATGCAATGAGAATGTGCATTCTCAGAAGGACACACTGCTGGATTTAATTCCAGAAGTTCAATTTAAAGTTTAAAAATTGAAATACTTTATTTTACATGACTGCCTGTGTGCCTCACCTAATGCATTTTAAAACAAAGGGACACAGACCAATTATGTTCAACTACCAGGAGGACCGAATTAATGCCAAATAGTTGTAGGCAATTGAGATAGTGGTTGGGTGGATTACTGGGAATTGTGTGGGCATGGGTCAAAGCTGCTAGCTTCTAGAAGGCAGATCAGAACCCTTGGATGCAATCAATCCTAGCCTCTGATTCAATATATAAAATCTATAAAAGGCAAAGGCCTTTCTTTTGTAAAGGGTTGATTATTGTTAGATTTTTTAGGGTTAGATAGTTAGATTCTAGTTAGATTTTAGGAATAGCATAGAAATGTTGCAAAAATTGTTGTAATAGGCAGCTAGAATCAATATAATGGACATTGATTTGGTGTTTATCATCTTGGTTTTAGTATGTTTGCATGGTTTCTTTCAGCAATTTAGATAGATCTTTATTTTTGGGTGTGCAGGAATTTGATGGATTTGAGCTCATACCATTGAGGATATACTGATTGTGTGTCCTTGTGTATGGTTAGCATGAGCCTTTAAATCGTGTTTAGTTCAATTGCAAGTGTCTGTCTGAGTTATGCCAGAATTGGGTGCTTAGCCATGCATTTGCAATCTGAAAATCTTCCAAGTCCCCTTGAAGATTGCACCGTTCCTGCGAGGTTGTGAGCCATCTGGCCAAGCAAGGATTGGTTATGTTGAATCCGTCTACCCACATATCAGTCTTATTAATTTTAGGTTTCCTAAACCCTTCTCTTTTGCTTTTATTTCCCAATTCGGGAATCAAATACTGACCAGCTTGTTGCAAAACATAAGGCCCCTTGTGCTCCTAGCAAAACACATCGGCCGTTGAGTTATCCCCTAGTCATGACTTGACAGTTTAAACCTTGAGGTCGCCTCCATTCATCAATTAAAAGCAGCATTAGGGCTTCCTTATACAAGAGAGGATAGGATACTCGACGAGAACATTCTATTCTGCGTTGGTCGGATAGAGTTGCAGCGATGCAACTTTAGCCACATCAACAGAATCCTATGTTGTTTTATTCTTATATACCATTGTTGAAATAAGCCCATCAGGGTCTTTGATAGCTCTATTCTTCCACTTAATTGGATATTCACTATCATTTCTTACTTTGATCCCCTCTATAACTCTTGATTTCTAAATGTGTGCTATCTCTTCCTTTGGATTTTATGGTGTTTGTAATATTCCAAACATCCTCCCTTGCCCACTCACTATTGGCATGCCTCCTATAGTGGTGGGATGCTTAGTGATCCCCTACAAGGGAGAATGTTCCAAGGGTATCCCCCACTCTACAAGGGCATCCCAAGGGTGTCACCTATTTTACAAGGATATCATGATAACATTTCCTCCTACATATGACAATGAGAGAGTGACAATGAACATCTCATCCTTGTATCATGGGAATGTCCCTATTTTGAAAACAACCATTATATAAGAGACATGTCCTTCTGGAACACAAGTATGATGTGTAGACACAAATTTGACCATTTCCTAACATCACCCAATTCATCTGATATATATCCCCTTCCACTGTTAATTATATAAAAGCAATTATTTAATTAGCCAATCCAATCCTCTTCCTAGCATTACTTTATTAAATTCCAATCATTTATTTAATTAATTAATAATTTCAACATTTTCATCTATAATCCAGCCTTAATAAATAAAGAACATTTATTTAATTAACTCCATCACTCATATCCCAATCTTCCAAAAATTAAATAAACACAAATTGTTTATTTGATTGCAATTCTCCCCATCAAATCATTAGCTACCTAAAATCATTTAGTTAATTGATTAATCACTTGCACAATCTTAAACATCATTAGCCATGTCAACCCTGCACATGGCTCAATGCATGCAAAAAGCTCCATAAAATCTTTTCTTTGAATCTTGTCCATTTATTCAATTTATAAAATCCTAGCCATTCAAATCCCTTGGATCATGGCCTTTTCACGTGCACTTATCACAAAGTGACTAATGGAGACTTCTCATGCATCCAATCCTCTCAATCATTCCTAGCCATTGATCTTTCAAATCAATACAAACCATGGATCCCCCAAAATTTATAAATAGCTCAACATATGAGCTCATTTCAAAAGAACCTTGAATGCAAAGTTATGTTACTGTTTTGAACACCTTACATCCATTTCTTCATACACCAACCCACCTTGAGCACATCCATCTTTGGCGCAACAAGAGACTTGTGGATGAAGGATTTGTTATTGTCTCTCATTTAAATTTATTAATTTGAATCCTTATATACATACAATATGAAATAAGGACATTCAATCATAGAAATACTTTCAAAACGCACATTTTTAAAGGTATAATCTTTGATCTGCTTTAATACTTTGCACACAAAATCATTTAAACGCAACTACATCTGAAGTTAATGAATTGCATTCTACAGATGACGACTACTATAAACTACCGAGCAAACGCACAAATGTCAAAAACTGACTAAACTAGAATAGGTAGAAGAAAACTACCTTCGAATCTGTTCTATGAGTTTAATGTTTTCCATTGCAAAACGGATTAGCTCTGGATTACGATCAATCCGTCCTCGAAGAAGCTTTACTTCTTCCTTTAATGCCTTATTTTCTTCTGATAATATTGTTGCTGAGGAGATAGAACCTCCTACAGCAGATTCCATTTTCGAAATTTTTTCTTCACGGAACCTTAACAACATTCGACTGCACTGAGTTTCATCTTCACGCTGTCGAACCTGCACTAAGAAAATAAATGGTTTCCAGATGCATCCTTTGTATAATAAGAACCACATGTGCCAATAAACTCAAAACTCGACTAAAATTTTCAAGGAATCTATTCATGCTAAAAAGGTGTATTCTATAAAAGGAAATTGAAATCAAATAAAAGAATTGCACAACATGAGCGTACCAAACATTGCAGGTACTCAATTTCAGTGGATAAATGCTTTGAAAGGCGTTCGGATTGTAATTCTCGTCTCAAGGCTCCTGCTACAATACTTTCCAAACTCCGTATCTGTTCACAAAAGTATCAGAATTAATGTTAGCTTAATTAATTTTATGTTGATAAGATATAATTGTATTAATTAAAGAGAATAATCACAAAGAAAAGATCTAGCAATAGATTAGACAAGCTTCACGATATACACAAGCAGAAGACAAAAAGTTACATCACTAAAACCCCTATTGGAATATGCAAATAGAGCGGATTCATACATGACATATAACAATTACTATAAAGAGGTGGTTGTTGCAAGGGAAGTGCTTGTAAGTTATGAAAAATGAACAGCTGTACAATATGAACTTTAGATAACTAAGACTATGGACAAAGAACTATCTAACTTTTCCCGAAACAGTGATAACCACCAGGAGAGTAAGAATAATTCTCATCAGTCAAAGTTTGTATTTACCATAAATTGAGTCATTGATCCCTAATGTTACCTTGCCTGGGCAATTGCAGCTTTCACTACAATCGACATGACACTTTGCAGGGGGCTGTTAATTAGCTGTCTGAGTAATTTCAAGAATTTCAGCATCGAAAATTCAGTGATAGAAGCAGAGTTACTGGCTTCAAGCATATGTTTGAAGCCCTTTATTAAGGAATTGTCTTATTTAGTACGAGTGTTTATTGATGCCCTCTTGTTGTTTTCCAACTACATGAAGGAGCTGTAAAAGACTGGTTTGCATGAAAAGATTGTGAAAGAGTGTCCTTCAACTTCTTGGTCTGATTCTGTATTGTCTTGGAGAATTCCTGAAGTATGACCAGCAGATTAGGGTTTACTTTTTGGCTTGAGAATTAGCATGGAAGTCTCCACCATCACCAAAATGCAAAAAAAAAATGTTGCCAGCCCAAAAATTTATTGGAGCACCACGTTGTCCCTATAAGTTAAAGAGTCACTAGACTAGGTAAGACACTAGAGCTATGAAAACATACTGCTGGAGTTGAGGGACACTGATTCTCATCCTCAACGGGATTGAGATTTTTAAGGATTGTTGTAGAGCTCGTCCCTCTTCATATTGGATTAAGGAGCGACTCTAGCTGCTATCTTCTATGTACTTCCAGGTCTAGTACTTCTATTGTTTCATGCTTGGCGTTGCCTTTCCACCACTGTCTATATAGGTTAAAATTTATTCCTCGAGCTCCTCCTTAATGGCAGAGTTACTGAAAAATCTAAGGAAATAGAATTGAGTAAGTAGCATAAGGAATGGCAGGTGCAGAGTAGCCTACCATATTTATCGATAGAGGGTTTGAAATTGAAACCTACAGTGAGAATTTTCTTGTGGAATGATAGTTTTCTGAAATTTAATGATGCTAGGAAAGCTATGAACAGGTGTAGACAATGATATTCAGAGAAGCAGGGTTTCCAATTATAGACTTATTAAAATATCTTCCAAATTAAAAATACCAACTAGCAACACCAACGCCAACCAAAACTTCTTCAAAATTAATTTGTAGTTTCTTCTATTCGATGTGAAACCTGAGATTAGACTTTACAAACATACTTTCACATAGAAACAGTTGTGCAAGTTGAACTCTTGAAAACAATAACACCAGTATTAACAATTAGTTGTAGCTGAAAGAGAAAATTCATGCTTATCCATTGTTTATTCTGTTCGTGCCAGTTGACCCCAACAATTTCTAAAAATTCCAAGGCTGGGTGACAAATATAGAACCAAAAGCAACCTGACAGAGATAGGTTGATTCTTTTGAATAAAATAAACTTAAAATTATTGACATTATAAACAGTGAAGACGTTTGAAGGTATTGACTAAAACATATTACAGTTAAATGAGGTGTCTATAATAGCCTGAAGGGGCAGCGTAGTTGGTTAAGGGCTTTCGTTTCGTCCCATATCGGTCCCGAGATCAATTCTCTC
The DNA here is from genome assembly GCF_030272615.1 of Cryptomeria japonica. Taxonomy (NCBI): domain Eukaryota; kingdom Viridiplantae; phylum Streptophyta; class Pinopsida; order Cupressales; family Cupressaceae; genus Cryptomeria; species Cryptomeria japonica. Next base: position 790,274,605 of record NC_081407.1, read on the forward strand.
TGTTTTGGGTTAAATGGTGTGTGGTTTGTTCAGGCCGGGCCACCACTTCCAGTGGCCTAGTCTCGCCTCAGCTCGCCTCCTCCTCCCCCAAAACATGGCAACAAAGTAAGACCAGGGCAAGGGTGGTGGAGATCGCTGGGCTGAGTCACAAATCTACACGGCATTCCGCTGGGTTGGGGATACCACTGGGTCAACAAAAAAAAAAATAGAGGTGTCAATAATGGCCATATAGCATTGTCTACCAAACCGTGCTGAATAAAATGGATTATAAACTAAGAGACTCCTTCAAGAATTGTATTACTAATTTTGATGCCAATGTTATTATTCCTTAACAAGCAGCTCAAATTCAAGAATATTATTTGGGTGAACAGCAACTCCTACAATTCTCTGCTAAATGAGAATTTTTATATTTTTTCGAAGTATCATCAAAGTTGATTAATATTGTGATAGATGAAATATATATTCATTACTTTTAAATTTTAATTATAAATTAATAATTTGTTATTAATTATTAATTAGTTGTTTTATTTAAAATTGTATGAAAAATTAAATTTTAATTATTTATTACTATAATTTATAATTCAATTAATTAATTAGAAATTATTGTAATATTATCATTATTATTAATTATTTAAATTTTAAATTAAAATATTAATATTTATTATTTTGTGTCTTGTCTCAAAAACAAAAATAAGACTTCTACTAATGCGAGCGAATATGCAAAATTTTCAATTTCCGCTCCCCAAAAGTGCACCCTCGCGCAACGACACCTCTGGAGAATGGAAGACGGTGGTTAGCAAGAAAGGGAAGAAAAGGATAAAAAGGAATCAGTTCCTGCGATCTCATTTTACCAGTCCTCGGGGTGCGTTCCCACAAGGGCGGTGTGCAACTTACCCTAGCAATATCCAGAAGGGAGCGAATTTAAGGCAAAATTCGGCAAAGGAATTTTGTCCTTCTGTGGCCTCTTCCTAGGCCGAATCTGAACAGTAATCACCGCCCCCAATGGGTTTTCGAAAAAGGAGGTAGAGTTCACTATTGACGGGACGAAGATAGTGTTGAAGGCATGGAACAATGATCCTCAAAAGGTAGTGATAGTGAATCCTATGTGGAACCTTTATTACAGATTAGGGCTCTTGGCCAAATGGAACGGCAAGGACCTTCCTGCCCGGGAGGCAATAGACTGGTGGTATTCATGGTTCCCGCGGGAGGTAAGTATCTCTCATCTTGAAATGATGTTTTGTTCATTCTGTGTAAGAATTCAGATATTAAAACAGAAATTCTTTCGGGCAAAGTTAGATTATTTCAGGGACATTGTTTTTCCTGAATTGAATGGTATCCAAATTTCGACCCGTCTTCTTTTAAATCGAGGAGGATGCAGAGTTGGGTGGATTTGGGCCCTCCCTGTCGAATATCACTTACATCGAATGTGAAGGTCTCAATAGAGAAGACCAATATAAACATATAAAACTACTTATAGAAATAAAAACTAATGTTAAAACCTTCGACCCAGTAGAAATTCTATCAGGCTGAGGGTCTTGGACTATTAATCCAATCATGTATGATGGATTCATCGATATAACAAACATTTTAATAAAAAATTCTGAGATAGAGAATGATAATCATATTAATGTGGAATCTCATTCCACAAGACCTGAAATTACTATGAAATTTAATGAAGGTAAGGACGGATTCTATCTTGAAACTCTCGAGGGAACCCAACCAGAACCCCCGGCCTCTTTCGTCCATGAACACTCTGATATTAATTTAGCTCCCCATTACAAAAATAAGGAATCCCTGGAGATCCTTCTAAAAGAAACTGATGCCCTTAGATCTGACATGGATCTCGAACTAGATAAACTCAATTCTGTAGATATCAATCTTTGCTCCCCCGCTGACCCAAGGTTGGATAACCATGAGTCTCACATTCAGGTTGAGGAAATCAACCATGATATTCCTCTGGAATTAGAATCAACATTATATTTAATTGGAATCAACAATGAGGAAATTTTGAGTCCTGAGGAGGAAGAGGAAAAACACTTCCTCATTCAAAAAATTCTGGATTCTATGGAGGAGGATGGGGAAGTGGAGATAGATACTACTAGTGTGGCCCCTCAGGTTGATGGGATTGGAAGCCCTAGGACTGTTGATTCCCCCAACTCGAATCCTATCTTGGGAATCAATCAAAATTGCCACAGTATTGATCACCCTGACTGTGCGACTGAAGGTAAAAAAAGAGGCAGAAAGTCTCTTGTTGAACTTAGAACATTGGATGGTTTGGCCGGAGACCAAGGTAAGCTTACTGATTTCTTTGATGCAGGGAAGGGGAAGGTCCTTCCCAAAGAGCCATGAAGATAATTTCCTGGAATGTTAGGGGACTAAAGGCCCCTAACAAACAACGCCTAATCAAGCGCTTCATATTTTCTTGGAAATTTGAACTACTAATGTTGCAAGAGACAAAGTTTACACTTGATGACTATTAAATTTGGCAAGAAATAGGTTTGTGGAGAATTGATTCTGTTGAGGCTGATGATGCGTCGGGGGGTCTGTGTATGATATGGGATCCCAGGCGGATCTCCTACACTCCAATGTTTAGCAATAAACAATCTACGTGAGGTATGGTTAAGAGCATGTATAGTAATCTTAGCTTTCTGCTATTAAATGTCTATGGTCCCATTCCTGATGATAAAAAGAGATTGGTGTGGAGATAACTTAGCAACCTCTTTGATTCTTATATTGGCTATCATTTCATTAGTGGAGGTGACTTCAATGCCTTACTAGACATTTCAGAAAAATGGGGGGGGGGGGCTCAGAAGAATTCTTCAATCAATGAAAGACTTTAAACATTGGGTTTGCACCAATGAGCTTATGGAAATTATATCTAGTAACGATACCTTCACATGGAATAACAGGAGTTCAGGCTCCAGCTACATTGCAGAGAAGCTTGATAGATTCCTTTATAAAGGAAATCTGATTGAAATTCCTCAAGTTAAGAGCTCTCACATAATTCTAGCTTCTGGTTCGGATCACTTCCCTGTACACCTTATGATTGAAGAAGATAGGCAACCTACTAGATGCCCCTTCAAATTTGAAAAAATGTGGATGCTAGATGAAAATTTCCTTAACTTGATTGCAAAATGGTGGGGTGAGGAAAACTTTATAGGATCTAAAATGTTTTGTTTTGTAGCTAACCTGAAAACTATTAAGCAAAAACTTCTCCATTGGAACAGAGAAAATTTTGGCAATATCTTTGAAGAAAAAGCTAGAATTGAAAAAGAGTTACGAGAGCTTAATGAAATAATTATCAAGGATGGAATGAATCAGCAGAGCTATGTCAGAGAGAAAGAACTTGTAGGACTTTACTCCAACATTCTAGCAAAGTAAGAGATTTATTGGAAGCAAAAATCAAGAGAGAATTGGCTTCATAATGGAGACAAAAATACAAAAAAATTCACAACAACACTTAAATCAAAAGGAACATTAATAGGATCTCAACTATAAAGGATAGGGTTGGCAACAATATTGATGACCCCAAATTGATTGCTCAAGAAGCAGTTAATCACTTTATGGAAATTCTGAATAATTGGGACACGTCTGACTTAAGAGCACAGTCCAAGTTTTTGGAAAGCATCCCTAGGCTTGTATCGGAATCCCAAAATAGGATGTTAAACAGTAAATTTATAGAAGCAAAAATTGTTACCTACTAAAAAATTAAGAAACTTTTTTTGGAAGGGTACTGCTGATAGGAAGAAGCTTGCCTTGATTGCATGGCATAAAATTTGTAGACCTATAGATTCTGGGGGGGCGGGAGTGAAAGATTTTGTCATGCAAAATAGGGCACTTGGAGTAAAATTGGTATGGAAAATATACAATGAACCAAATCTCAAATGGGTAAAAATTATCCAGTCCAAGTATCTAGCTAATAATGACCCTTGTTGCCTTTTTAGGACTGCCTCCCCTCCAAAAGGCTCTAGGATTTGGAACTTCTTGCTAGGATGTAGAGACATTATCATGGACAAACTCACTTGGGACATTGCCAATGGGGAAAATGCCCTTTTCTGGGAAGACTCATGGGGTGGTTATCTGGCTCTCAATACCCTAGGAATTAATGAACAAGTTATAACCCGATTGAAGGATGTATGAGGCCACTATGTTAAGGACTATGTAACTTTCCCCAATGGTGACCCGGTGTTGGGCTGGGAATGGACACAACTAACTGACCTTGGCCTCCCTAATCATGATTTTGTGGTGTTAACCAGACATTTAAATGATAGGAGGATTGTCTTTCACCATGGCAGAGATAAACTTATTTGGGCACGATCTAAAACAGGCTCTTACAGTGTGAAGGAAGGTTATAAAATGTTGCAAGAGAAGCTATCCTTGCCAAAAACTGATCTCCTGATCAAACTTTGTTGGAATAAAGTAGGGCTCCCCAAACCAAGCTCATTTACTTGGGCCGCACTTCAAAACAGAATTTTAACTACTAATTGGTTCACTAAGTTAGGCTTTGAAGGCCCCTCTAGATGCCCTCTTTGTGAAAAAGAGAGTGAAGTTGTTAACCACATCCTTTTGAATTGCCATTATAGTCAAGTGTGTTGGGATTGGTTATGCGAAAGCTTGTGCTGGTACTCCCCGAAGCATAATGATCTTCTTAAGTGGTTTCAGAGCTGGCCATCTCATGAGAACATTGGGATTTACAATACTATTTGGAACATTGCACCTTCAATCCTCATCTGGGAACTCTGGAAGGAAAGAAATAGAAGAATTTTTAAAAATAAAGTACTATGTGAGAATCTTTTAATCAATAAAAAAGCCTTAATTGTGGAAATTGTCAACAGTAGATTACTATTATCACAGAAGAATAATTCCAAGTTCTCGAGATGGGATGAATCTATTAGAAGAAAGTAGAACGGCCTCAACATTCCCCCCTTCTTTGGCAAAGGGGCCCCTAATAATATCTGTGATAGATCTCAGACTGTCTGGTCCCCCCCCCTCCTTCAGGTTGTGGCTAAAGCTAAACTTTGATGGTGCCTCAAGAGGCAATCCTGGGATGGTAGGAATTGGATGTGTGATCCACAACTCTGATGGTCAAGAGATAGCTAGCCTTTGCAAACCGATTGGAATAGACACCAACAACATGGCTGAGATACAGGCCCTTTGCGAAGGTTTAGTTTTGGCCAAGGATCTACAAATTAAGAATTTAGAAATCGAAGGGGACTTAGCTATTATTATTAATGCTATTAGAATGGGCTCTACACCTAATTGGAAACTTAATAGCCAACTGAATAGGGCAATTGTCCTTCTCATCTCCCTTGAGAGGTATACAACAAATCATATCTACAGAGAAGGCAACAGAAAGGTTGATTCCTTGGCCAATCTTGGGGTGGATGGTAAGATGATCTTAAACCTCAAACCCCCCTAAGAAGTTATTGGCTATTGGACTGGTGTCCACAGTATTGTCCTTCTTGTTCCCTTCAATCCACCTTTGGCATGCATGTGTTACTACCCATGCCCTGCCCGATCCTTTGATTTTATTTAATGTTACTCTTATGTCTTTTCTTTCTCCTTTCTTCTTTTATTCTTTTATTTTTGAATTTATATATATGTGGAGGCATATACATGAATATTTACACATATATATGGATACATGTATATGAATATACTTATATATGCATATATACTTATACTGAGATATATATATATATATATATATATATATATATATATATATGTCTATATATATATATGTCTATATATATATATGTCTATATATATATATGTTCATATACATATATATGTGTGTGTTATATTCATATATATATTTGGATATATATAGAGATTTTATTTTCCTTTTGTTCCTCTATGTTATTTATATTTTGCCATATTTTCCCATATTCTTGTTCGTGCTTATTTATTTTTTCTTTTATTTTCTTTCTTCTGTTTTTGAGCTTCCATTTTCCCTTCTTTCTCCATACTCTTTTATTTTCCTCTATCTTTCTTTCCCCCCCCCACTCTCTCGTCGGTTTTATTTCTGGTATGTGCTCTGTCATAGCCTTTAATTTTATTTGTATGATTTTATTTGGCTTTTTGCTCCCCTTTTTCTTTTGTTTATTGCTTACCATATGTCTTTAGGCTCTTCATTTGTTCACCCTCATCATTATTCATTAACCATAGACAGCTTCATTTCTAAAGGTGGCGACGTCTGAGATTTTGCCTTCATCATCTTCTTTTCGGCATCTGTGACATTTATGTGACCTAGTTTGGAGAGCCTTCTCGGCTTTCTTTAAGTTCAATCTGGCTCGGCTTTGGCATTCTTACTGTGTCGGATACTTTAAAATGAGTCTGCAATTCTTATGCTTTCCAAGGAAGAAAGCAGAATCATGGCATTCAAGGGACAAATTAAACAGGAACATTGGAGCAAGATCTTAAACAACCTTGATGATCTCGTTGTGAGGGTTGTTATAGAAATTATGGGCAAGGAACATATGAACTATGAATTCAGGTTTAGGGTTAACTACAACATTCCTGCTACATTTCTAGCCATTTTACTGGTCATGGGCACACCCAAAAATGAGGCAATTCTACTTTGCCAGGCGATTTTTAAAGAGAATTTGCTGACTGGTTTAGAACTTGCAGTCCACAATGCTAGTGAGAACCTGATGATTACTTACCCTGAAGATTATGCTGAGCCGAGTGAGAGGAATCGTGCTAGGAATGTGGCGATATGCCCTATCTTGGTTATCAAAGATATCTCTTCCTTCGAAGCAAGGAAACCGATAACTGCTAGAAACATTGCATTCCTCCAGAAATGGCTTCATTTGAAACTTGCTCAAGGCACGAAATGGTGGGTCGAATATATGACTGAGGAAGGCTTTTCGCCTCCACCAAACTTCCCTGCAATGGATATCGAAAAATTCCAGGTACTTCCTCTTGTGATTATTAAGGCATCTCATTTGGCCGATAAACCTTCCTCTCAGGTTAGAAAAAGGACTCGAAGAGCGACAATGGAGGCTATCCCGTCGAGCTCTTCTGCAAATCCTCACCCTCCTCATGGGGACTGTGTTTTTGTTGATAGGGGCTTGAAAGATTAAGGGCATAGTTTATATTCCCTGTTTTTGTCAAATTCAATTTTTTGAGAATCCCCAAGAATTTGCTGCACTAGCTAGGGCTTACTTGGTAGCTTGCTATTATGGTTATTTAGCATTATTTTGTTTGGAAATGTGGCTACTCTGACACTTTAAGACTTTACTTTAGATTCGTGGTTATACAGGGCTAACTGATAAGATTTTGCTTATATGGATAATTTTAGACTTCTCTATGGTTAAAGTCTGACATTTTCCTGTATTACTGACATTGCACTTTGGTTTTCAATTTCATGCAATATTGTTTCCTGAGGGTTATAGTGTAATATTGATGCCATTGCTCTAGGTCCCCTCTAGCTATCTGGGTCTCTAAAAATAACACCTATATATATAAAGATTATGCATTCAGAGGGGTAGGGGCCTCACACCAGCCTGGGCTTTATTTTGGGTTTGTGTCTCTTTATGCTTATATGATTATGATATACTGAAATTGACATGCACTAGAAATGAAGGTGCTTTCTTATCTTGCAAGGTTTTGCTAACAGCTAACAATAGGACTAGATGGTTGGAGGTTGCTTGTGACTATTTCTGTGCAAGGAATATTATCAATACAGGTCACCCCAAGGAGAATGTTATATTGGAATGGATTGGATAGATTCGTACTTCATGGGAAGGCCGTAGCTATGAGTGACAACCTCTTCAGATTTCGGCATGTGGTCCTCACTTTGTGGGTTATCCAAGGGCAAAACATAGGCAGACTTTTGTGTACTACTACATGCTATCTGTATCAGGCTTTTGTAAAGTTTTGTAATTTTTCAAATTGTATCCATACATGAACAATTGAGATTTTTGGGGCAAGACTAGAGGCTTTCTCCACCCGGCTCTTTCCTACCGGTGCCCCTAGTGAGCCGGGTTGTATTAGGTTTTATTTTATTAATAAAATCTTATGGCTTAGGCCTTTTACCAATCAAAAAAATATATTAATATTGATTATTTTTTAAAAAATTAAATTATTAAATAACTCAAAAACTAAAAGTTAAATGATAAAATTTAAAGGTAATTATTTCAAATTTTAAAATTAAAAAAGTTGAATGTTTATTAGCATAGAGATATCAATTTGAACCTACTTTGTTTACTTATAAATTTATAATTATTATATTTACTATATACAATTTTATGTTGTAGTAAAAACTAGCATACTTGTCTTTATTATATTACTATGTTTTAACATATTCTTGTTATTATATTTTTATAATTTCATTAAATTCTTTTAAAAAAACAAAAAAGTTTTAATATTAAATTATTATTATTATTACAAAAAAACTAAAAGCAAAAAACTGTTAAAGTGGGAGGATGTGTAAGAACCCTGTTGGTTCTACCTCTTCTACTGAAACAAATGTTGTCTTCTTTTTATATTTTCAAAGGTTTTGAATAATTTTAAGCAAAAAATAACAAGTGTGTCAAGCAAGAATTGCACATAAAACTAAATAGACAAGAAATAATGAGCAATTGTAACTATATTATGAATAAGGTAACTGCTACAAATAATTCTAATGCTAATTGCATACCCGGAGGTCCTCAGCTTATTTTAAATAAATAATTATGAGTTTGCCAACCAAAACTGGGAAATTGACCAAAATTGAAGTACAAGTCCAAAATACAATTTTTTCAGGCCAAATATGAGATGAATCCATCTAGTTATGCTAGACGTTGGGAATGGTACAACTAGATTGCAAATTAGGAAGGCGTTTCAACCTCCCAGTCAAAACGTCCCTTTCCTGGACCCCACATGTCAAACCTGAATTGTACGGCCAGCAACTAAAAACTATACGGCTGCTTGTTGAAATGAAATATGTTGCTAAAGGGGGCATCTAATCTAATTTGCCCTTTCCTTATGGGAAAATCTACAATATCTGAAATAAAGATTCAATAATTCAGCTTATCTTCCATAGCCTCACAATCACAGATCCACGAAGAATTGTCGTTCTCCAATGGCCAAACCTCTGAAACCCTTGTCAAAGAATTCCACTAAGCAAAATAACAAGCAATGTCAAATAATCAATAATAGAGGTTGAATTGCTTGCTTTGCCTTTATAAACTCAAAAAGGCATAATTCTCCAAAAAGTTAAATTTCCTCTTGAAGGGAGTTAAATACATTTAAAATGTATTTAATATACTTTATGCAACATTTGAATTAATTCCCCACTTGGACGTACCCTTTTGATATTCACTTTATATTATTTAAGTGGCCCACTTTTTAATAAGTTAATAATATAACTCCAAATGGCACGTTTCTCAAGAAAGTACACCCAAAGTCATTTAAATACATTTAAATGTATTTGATTTAATCTCCATAAGTTAATTTGCTTTTGGGTGTCCAAATTCACCTAAGTGATTTAATAAAAATCACTTTATAATATTTAAGTGGCTTTTAATTTCAATAATATAAGTTAATTTAATAACTTAACCCCTAAAATATTAATATCTCCCTCAATATTCACTCTTTTGACATGTCGTTTGAAGCTGAAGCCAACACTGAATAACAACCTTCATGTGTCCAAGTGCCTTGACTAAAGATAACACTACTGCCAAATTGACTTACCATAAATAGTAAGTCCCTCACCTAAGTCCACACACTGACTACAAAGGCCCTGGAACTAAACCCAAGACTGAACTGAAGAAGTGGAATTGCCACTGAGACTCTCTATCCAAACATGTAGCCTACAAGAGTCAAAATAATAGGCTAATCCCTCGAACTTTGATGCTCACAAAAAATGGGGACATTACAAGATGATAGCCAACAAGAATGGCAAATGTAATGCTTCTCGTTTTTATTGACGGACGTTTTTGAATCAATTCTATGAGTGTAATACACCTTGAGTGTAATAAGAATTTTTGTCAAAAATGTTTTTTTAACAATTGAATCACACAAAGAAGATGACTAAAAAAAAAGTGAACAAGAAAATGTTCAAATTAAAGCAAGATGTTCATCAAATAATCAAGTTGTTAGAAATATCAAATGCACATCAAAATAAATTCCCATGAAAATTTCATTAGAATCATTGAAAACCACCTTCCAAAAAACTATATTTGTATCCCACACATCAATTTCAAAATTAAAAGCATATTCAAAGTTTGCAATTTTTTATCAGAGTTGGCTCTATTTTTAGTGTTCACTATTTTTAACCTAAACTTAACTATTGTTTGATCATCTATATATTCATGCCAAAGGCATGAACTTTTGATGGACAATTGAAATACTAACAATAATATTACAATTAGTGGACTACACAATTTGTAAATTTTTGATGGATAATTGAAATTCTAACAATCATATTACAATTAGCGGACAACACAATTTGTAAACTTTTGATGGATAATTGAAGTACTAACAATCATATTACAATTAGTGGACTACACAATTTGTAACAAAGCTTGTAAAACACGTCATAGATAGAAGTGAAGTTCATTTATTTAATTTATTTTGGCAAAAAAAATTAGCAGTATAAATGAAGGTCTTTCTCCACTCAATAGAGAGGAATCAAGAATCATTGAATAGTAATTTTCAAACCTACATTATGTTGGAAGTATTATTCATTGCGATTATTAATCACAAATTCAATATTTATTCGTTCAATAAGAATTAATACACCTATTATTGTGTAGTTTTAAATTAGTTTTATTTTACAAAAAGCTTCCTCTTTTAATTCAATGAGCAATTCTACCACACATCTATTCCATTTTGTATCACAATTGAAGTGTAATGTCCCTCCTTGGGAATTTCCCTAATTCAGTCCTGAGACAACAATTTCAACTTATAGTGAGAATTAAGATATATTAATAAAATAATTCTAACTAAACTGAATACATTTCATTATAATAATTAACTTAAAATTCTAAGATTAGTTTGGAGGATGGAACTTATCTTGACAATTTTCTCTGATTTGTAACCTTGAGATATATGACATTGCTGCTGCCCAACTGAGCCCTCAGATTGGAGTCATAATAAAATAGATTCTCAACAACTTATGCTATAGTTCTCCCTTTCAACTTGATCTTCCAATGTTATGAAATGACTATAAGTCTCCCACACAATTCTCTTCACAAAGATGTTCTTTATATCACCTTTGAGACTACTATAGATCTGGTCACAAGTCTGATTTATAGAGATCACAATGTCCTCCTTGTAATCTGCTTATCATATACACTTTTCAATTAATCTTTTATGTAATGAATGTATTCCAACTATCTTCTTCTAATACACTTACAAGCCACTCTCCCAAATATATTCCTTTTTTTTATATATTTTTCCTCATGCATCCAAGCTTGGTATTTCTCCTGCTCTACTTGGGCACTCAGACTTGGATAAGAAAGATACATCCTTCCCCTTTCCACATGTCTCTCATTCTATTTTATATCTTTAATTTGCATAAGGGTCACCTCACTTCATTTGAGGAGTCATATCTCTTTGTTTATTAATAAACATAATTGTTAACTCATACACATCTTTGTTACTGTTTATTATCCTTTAATTACCGACTTGCCTCTCCTTAGCATTTGCACCCTTTTTTATAAACCGATGCCAAAGGTAATCTTAATTATCTTAATCGCTGCTCATGGAATTACTTGGTTGATCAAGTCATGCTCTTCTTTATTGTTTCAGGCTTGTTCCTTAATATGAATTGTTGTTAACGATATTACCACCTTCTCAGTGATTATTTTTTAATCATTATAAGATTCGCTGCATATGCTGATTGCCTATTTAATGTGCAGTGGTCTTTAATTACTGCTTATCAATGATATACAAACTATTCATGTTGTAGTCACATTACCATGAATCTTCTGGGGTATTTGCTACATTTAATACGAAGTCGCTGTTAGAATTCTTTACCCGATCTGTAACTATCCCCCCAATGCCCTGATGGAAGAGATCTTAATTGCCATCTTATATCTTGTTGAATAGTTACATCATTTAAGAGACACCTCTCTTCAACTTAAACAAATCGGTTTATTACTCAACCCGCACCCTTCGGTAATTATTATTATTTGTTATTTTTATTCAGGTCTAATCGAAGCCTTAGTTATCTTTATCTTCATAGGCGTTGAAAAGAAGATTTGGTGGACACCGACATCGCTTAATCATTATACTTGGTCCCGGTTAAACCATTCTTTTGGAGACAAATGTAGCCTTATGACACCACTCTTGTTGACTATCACCCTTTCTTTGCTACGTAGCTTTCCTTGTTTCTTTTATACATGTTTGCAAAGGCAGACAAATCTGACATGTGTCAGATTTGGTCTGCCACTAGGTGTTTATTTAATAGTTATTTAATAGTAATTAATATTGACTGGAAATCGACAGACTGGACTGAGCCTCCAAGGAAAGATTGGCAAAGAAACTTTGTATAGAAACTTTGTGAGAATTGATATGTATATAAAAGTCAGTCTGTAGCCTCAATAGAGGAATTGTAAATCGTACAGATTCTTTGTATTATCTGATCCCGTAAGGGATCTGGGCTAGACCGGAGATTTTCTTATCTCCATTCTTTCCTACCGGTGCCCACACCGAATGAAGATGTAATATTTATTATAATAAAAATAAATTTGGCCTCGGCCTTTTATCGATCAAAAAAAAAAAAAAAAAAATTGACTGGAAATCAATATTTTATTTAATAATTTATTACTATGGAGGTAAATGGTATTTAATAATTTATTATTATAGAGATAAATGGTTATTCATTATTCAATAATAGATTGCTGATAGAAATAAATGAATGGTTAATCAGTATTAAATAAGTGTATTGATATTTAATGTAATTTAATTTTTATGTTTTACTAGTAAAACTTCTTTAATAGTTAATATAATATTAATAATTGAAATATGAACGTTACATTAAAAATAAAACAATAATAATAAATAATAATCATAACAAATAATAAATATTAATAATCATATATTAAAGGAAAATCGTGAAGTCTCATAAATGAGACGATTTTCCAATATTATTAAATGTTAATTAACAAATGTTTTAATTATCATCTTTATTTAATCCTATGTCCAAAGAGGGGTTATGACAGAAAGGTACATCTTAAAATGCTAACACACATGGAATGAGGTGGGATGGATAACCAAAGGCTCTTGATGTAATATTTTTACCTCTCATTCTACCTGAGTTCAACAAATCTGCATGTCAACTATAGAGGGCCATTTCTATAAAGAGGACGTTATGTTTTACCTTATTAACTGACTGGTTGTACTTGTCTCCTATGGAAGACAAAAGAACTAAACAAATCCAATCTTCTCCAATCTTTTTGCAGTAATAAAACTAAGTAAAGATTTTTTCTTCTATACAATAAATTTAGCCACATTCTAGATAGATGTACAGGCAAAATTCAAGCAAGATGAATCAACACGGATAGTTATCTCCACTAGTTAACATTGTTAAGTCAAGGAAATAGCTTCTGCAGAGTTATGATAAGTTGAATATCGCAAAACTTAACATATACGACATGAAGTATATACCATATAAATGTTTGGCATGTATGCAATTCACAAATTCATAAAATTTACCTTCCACATACAGTTAGTTGAACATTCTCCACCTTCACAGATACATTTTGCACTAGAAACCAACGGAGAAGCTGAACTTTTAATTTGGCCACCATTGCAGATATAAGCAGACTCGAAATCACCAGTACGATCAGCAGAAGGACTTTCAGAATCATCATGCAAGTTGTTGAATCTACGTGGAGGTGTTGTAAAAGAATAAAAGGAAGCCTTCTGCGTGTATTGTGCTTGCTGCAACTCTTTCTGGCAAAAGTAAAAACAGCACATCTGAAAAGAAATACAAACTGCATTGACAAAATTAAAGGATTTTTAGAATTTTTAGGATTTTATGTTGATACAGGATTAATCACCTTCAACAGTTTAATTTGTGCCCGCATCGCTGAAATATCTTCAGTTGTATCTTCATTAACGACCACCTTTTTAAAAATGAAGAATGACTCTTCAATAAGTATTACTGTTGGAGTGCAGGACAAACAATAAAATTCTAGACAGAAAATTACAAAAAAGAGAGATTTCAAACAAAATGACAAACAAAACTTAAAGAGCAACAAAACTAACAGCATTCTGTATGAACTTTGCTCGTTGAGAAAACTTCAGTGTGCTCAGTGTTTCCACTGATGAACTGCACATTCAAACAAACTTATAATGTTTTCCACATAAGCACAAATCTTAAAAACAGCAATATCAAGGGATAGCATGAGTGTCAATGAATAATATTACAGACAATTTTATCAGGAGAGCTAATGTCAAAAGTAGCATTCACAAATCATTCTTTAGAAATTAGAATAAGAAAGGTAAGTCTCTTAGCATTACCAGCTAGATGGGCTGATATTTGCAACCACTGTAGTTTTTGAGTTTCCACCAAGTGAATCCTGTAAAGAAAATGAAGTAGTTGTTCACATTTAGCTTCATTAGAAAGGTAGCCGTTGGAATGAATGGATATTACAACTTTGTAGTTTTACCTGTAATAGAAAAGTAAGTTTTGAATCGCGGTATGGCACATGCCGCTGCTTTCCATTAGCAATGTCAACCAGGTTCATGATCACTAGTCTGCAGTGCAGACACTGTAGATGTTAAAAAAAAAAATCCCTGAGAAGGTTGGAAACAAGTGACCAAAATCACTGTCAAACATGCTCAAAGATATCAATATCAAATTGAGAAAAAAGATAAGGTAAGTTCATGCATGGCAGTTGGAGATATGTGTGTGCAACATGTCAAGATTCTCTGAATGATAGTGCATTACAGAAATGAGGCTTCGCCAAGTTTTGCATTCTTTCAAACTCCTCATACAAAAATAGCTTGTGAACTTTACACTAAATTGTAGCATCTTTTTTTGGGTACACCAAAATAGGGGTCACGTGAAGTAAACAGACTAGCAGACCCCGTCACCATCAAGAACCTAAGAATTAAACTTTGACAGAGCTTCCAAGAAAAAAGAAAGGAAATATGACAAGGGAATAAACTGAAATTGTCAAAGGGACTCCCTCTTCAGCTACGCATACAGTCAAGGATCTCAAGCAAATAAATTTGTTGGGCTCCTTGCCCTAAATGCTAGAACTGATATAGCTGAAAAATACGTTTTGAGAAAACAAAATGACAGCTGGCTTGTTGGAGCTATAAGTGACCCGAGGTTGTCTTGTCTGCTCGATGACAGCTAGTAACAGAAAACACTTTGAAAAGACTTTCAACTCCAATGCAAATCTTATTTGACTGAATTTCTGTCAAATCAATCATATAGAGCATTGGACTACGGTCCAGAACTTTCCACTATGCATTTCATGTGCATGTATCTGTCTAGTTATCTAAATGTATAGGCTGTTTCAGAAAAGTCTGTCTATGTATAGGCAGTGTCTAAAGCAGATTTATGTTAGGATGCCTACTGTTTCAGAAAAGTTGGTTAGTGTATGTCCTTACAAAAGATCCCTTTTACGATGTCTATTTGTTTTGAGAATTGAAGATTTTGTTTCCAGAATTGAATGTTCATTCTTCATGTAAAAAAGTTATCTGGTTGTACATAATGCTAGCTTGATGCAATTCGCTCCCCAATATTAATATAAATAAATCAATTTTAATAAAATAAATAATTAGAAAAACTTATGAATAGAGAATGCCTCAAAAGTGTTTCCAAATGCATTAAAGCACATTCAAGAATTATTTTATGTTGGCTTTTAGAGATGATTCTGAATTTGTTTCTTCGAACCCTAATAATTACTCATCAACCCAATAATAATGAGTGATACAACTCCATTCATTCCAACATTTATAGTTTATGTTTTGATTACAATGATTGATTTGTGATATTTTACTATCATGCCTAATTTGTGGGACATTCAGATTATATGCTTGCTAACATTGAATAAGTTTTTAATTGAAACATCACACTACTTTCCTCCAAAACAGTGAAGACAAACCTTCCTTTTCCTTTTGGTCGAAATAAACAATGTCATGAGCATAGTTGTCCTACCTACAATCAAGAAGAGGCAGCCCACCATTAACCAACATGAGCCTACAACAAATCAACCAAAATTTCCTAAACATGGACCCCAAATAAGGGATTGGGTGTTTAATATTTGGCAGAACTAAGTTGGTGGCTACACGTCATCCACCAAGGTGTCTAATCAACCATGTTGTAATGTCTCATAGTCTACAGAGTGTTGAGTGATTCCTCCCTTTAGCCTAGGTAACCTTTACATATAAAATAACAACATCTATCACCACTATCCTAATTGCAAAAAAGTGGATCACAAGCTACTTCTCTACATTCTTAAGACCCTTGCTTGACAGTTCAGTTGGTTTTACTTTTCTTAATAATTAGCAAACAGCCACCTAACACACATCTTTTCACATATTCGATCTTGGCTTGCCTTGCGATATACTATTTTATTACAAAATATTGCCTTGAAGTCTTATCCTAATTGACATGTAGTATTCCAAGTTATAATCCCCTGAAACTGTATATAAACACAATGCTGCCTTTCATATCATCAATTATGAGATGTGAATTACCTTAAATTTATAGCTCTTTCTAACCTCTTATAATTGCAATTTGGAGGTCAGAATTAGTTAACAATTGGAATCATCCTCCACCAATATTAGGGCCTGGTTTACCTTTAGCAACGCTGTCAAGATTCAGCTTAAGAACACCGTAAGGTGGACAAGGCCAAAAGATATGCTTGCGAAGCATATCTGATCCAAGCCCATTATTGCGAGATCCGATCCATGTTTAAGTTTAAATAAAAATCACTATTATAGTATGCCAACATATACTCGAAATGAAAAATAAGAAGCACAAAGTCGAACTACAAAAAATCTATGAAAATTCTAAAAAGGAACTATATATAGATTTACTAGCAAATTGTATTATCACTACAATGGATCTTTTCTAAAGAGCTGAAGATTGCTGATATTAGTTATTCTTTAAATATATGCTATCTATAGTGATTAAAATGAGACATTACCCCAAAGTGGACAAAGATTTGTTGATATTTGTGGCTTCTTTTAAGCGTCCACCTTCAGCACCTGAAAGCTTCTGCCTATTTTGCCAAAAAAAAAGTCAAATACTGAAATCTTATTGAAATCTTATCTTTAAAGAAAGTATTTATGAACATAAAATACATAACAAGGATCATACAAGAATGTTCTTTCACACAATGAGATTTAGAACCTATCTCCATGCAAGAAACGACAAGTAATGAGACAAAGATGTATAAATAAATAGAAATGATGTATGAATAATTATAAACACACAAGGGAAAACAAACACCTTTCTGAACCTGCCAAATCAACCAAATGGAGAAGACCATATAGTGTCTTGTTCAAAGATCCATTCTGCAGCAACATGAGCAAGCACCAAACCTATCAGTTAGATTGAAAAAACAAAACCTATAACTCTTATTTCACAATTCAACAAAATAATTAAAAATATATCAAACAATATTGCTACAAATAAAAGCACATGAGAAACAAGAAAGATTATATGTTGGCAAAAAATTTCAAAGGCAATTTTGTCAATGTCACATTTTGTTTGCATAAACAAGCTAGATAAACTTAAATTACTTAGAATCAACTAACTTTTGACTTTGTTTTCCTTGATCTTAGTGTTTTTATAAAAAGACCTAAACTGGATATAAAGTTTCAAAATGGGATGTTGGGAAAGGTTTGCAATGAAACTATAGACATTAAAGAAAACAATAGACATTAAAAAGGTCAAATCATGCATGCTAGTGTCTTAAGTTGGTAGGTTTTGCTAAATGTCACTTAACTGAATTCAATAGAGTCAACAATGTTGTGGATTGGTTTCCTCCATGAAGACATCGAAGGACTTCCATCTAGTCAATAATATTCTTATTCTCAACACCTACACTTAATTTACTATGTCTTCATGGAGGAAAAGCATCATCAACATATGATTCATACACTTAATTTACTATGTCTTCATATGATTCATATCTACAAGGGTTTGTGATGACTTGTGAAGCACTTGCAAAAAATACAATGATCCCTCTTGCGAATCAAGACCATTGATTTTAATTCTTATCAATACCCTTCATTGGGTTGAGTATTCACAAGGTCTATTCATATTCTACAAACAGCGATTCATATTCCTACCCAAGCAAAGTGGCAATTATTGCTGAAAGCCAATTCTATGTTGTATGGAGTATGAAAATGGAAAATGTGTTTTCCCTGTAGGGTGTCAGGTTAAGACATTGCATAAATGACAGAAGTACAGTACACAAAATATATGGAACTCACAAGTGTTTTATTGATTCATAATAAGCCAGAACATACAATGATCGCAATATGTTCGACTACAATAGCATATCCAAAGACTGGAAACAGATACAATATAAAGGAGTCGGTCAGTTACCTGGTGCCAACTGCCGATGGGTTAACTACCGATGCTAACACAATTTACCTTAATGCTTAATTACCCGACAACATCATCCCCCAAAAAGAAATGTCGTCTCCGGACGACAGACAACCAAAATGGGAATGATGTACAAGCAAAACTGAAACCCAAAACAACAACTAAGGGGGTGCAGAGGGCGTCCCTGATGAAGAAGGCGCCGGTGGTGGGGTAGCAGTGGACGCCAATCGCCCACGCAGCTCGTACACTTGCTCTGTCTTCCTCTTCAGATCCCGTTCTGCCACCATCTACCGCTCCATTGCAGTCTTTACCATATAGACGGCCTCCAACACCTCCTTATCCTTCTTGTCCACGCTCTCCAGTGCACTGATCAATCGAGTCTCCCACTGCTCTCTGGATGCCCTTTCCTCTTCTAGCTGCATAACCAAGGCAGACTTATCTGCCACCAAAATGTCCATAGTTGTCTAAGTCTGTGCCATGGTAGCCTCAACCTCCCAAAACCTGGCAGTCAGCTCCTCCCAAGCCGTCACTGTTGTTACGTGCAAGGCCTCAGCTGTGGATGCCATGTGTTGTGTCCTTCGGAGCTCAAGATAGCCTTCGCGGAAGGCCTGCTCCACCTTTCTCAACAAGGACTACATCCGGGTCTCGCCAACCCCCTCAGTGAGGCGCTGTTGTGACGTTTTCACACATTGCCCCATTGCAAATGGGGACCCTTGCTTTTTTTTGCTTTTTAGGGTTTGTTTTTTTTGGTCTTTTAGGGTTTTGTTAGCTAGCCTTTGCATTTTAAGTGTCGCCCAGGTGATCACATGGATAAGCAAGTCCGGCTTGAGTGAAGTCTTGATCCTGAAATTTGGGCTAAGTCTGGAATGTCCTGATCCTGAATTTGACTAAGTCTGGAAACTGAAAAACCTCAAAAAACTAGATTTTGCAATATAACTCCTGGAGGTCTGAAACCACTCTCAAACACCCTGAAAGTATATATGGAATATAACTTAAAGTATAAGAAAGAAGAAAGATAGAAGGAAATGTTATATTCCATAAAAATTATCCTGATAGAGAGTTCAAAAAGTCAAATTTCGCTCCTGTCCTTCACTGAGGATCCAAGGCGAATCGCTCATGTCCCTCACCAAGGGTCCAGAGGGAAAAAGCTTAGTGGAGTCATTCCTGACCTTGTTTGGACAAATTGAGACATCAAAGGCATGATGGAGGACAAAATGAACGTGATAGAGCATCCAGACTTGATTAAGGACGATGAAATGATGGAGTATTTGTCTACAAAGGTAAATTCGCTCCTGTCCCTCACCAAGGGACCAGAGCGATTTTATTCATATACACATTTTTAGACCTTGTTTGGACTCGAACTTTTATTCATGGCGTGTAAAGAGA
Organism: Cryptomeria japonica; assembly: GCF_030272615.1. NCBI lineage: Eukaryota > Viridiplantae > Streptophyta > Pinopsida > Cupressales > Cupressaceae > Cryptomeria > Cryptomeria japonica. The sequence goes on from NC_081407.1 coordinate 790,294,505, forward strand.
TGATATTTTCCTCAGCGAAGGAAATTGGAAGTGAAAAGTAAAAAGATTTGGCCCTAAGAGCAAAAATCGCTCCTGTCCCTCACTGAAGGACCGAAGCTTGAATTCCAATTTCGCATTATCCTTGCAAGATTTAAGTGGTTTCCCGATTTGAGGAGGTCAAGGGAAGTATGTTTTGCCCGTTGAATATAACTTAAGTACGCCACAATGAAGAAAATCTGCCTAAGTAACAAGTTCGCCCCTGTCCCTCACCAAGGGACCAAGGTGACGGGCTAGGGCGCTCCTGTCCCTCTCCAAGGGACCAGAGCGATTTTCCCTCAAGACAAGATTCGGGCAAGAGAAAAACAAGTTTTACGTTTAAGGTGGGTGAAGGAAGACGCAATCGATCCGTTGAAGATAATTTTCGAAGCTAGCAAAGAACGAATTGGCTTGTAATTGCAAAAGTGCTCCCGTCCCTCACTGAAGGACCGGAGCTTGAATTTCAAATTTGCACTATTCTTGCAGGATCAAGACAATTTTATGATTTGAAGAGACCAAGGAAAACATGATTTATCCATTGAATATAATTTGGAAGGCTAACAAAGGACGGATAAGCTTGGATTTGCAAAATAGCTCCTGTCCCTCACCAAGGGACCAGGGCGAAAATGCTTTAAAGTGCATTTATTCCAAAGATTGAATTGATCAAACTCAAAGTTACGAATGAAAATCCCATTTTTAGCATCCAGGATGAAGTGTTGAATGTGAAAAACAAGAAATTGTAAGGCTAAGATGAAAAGGCGCTCCTGTCCCTCTCCAAGGGACCAGAGTGATCTTGTTGATGTCCATTATCTTGCCATGCCTAGGCACCAATATCATCTATGACACATTAAATGCCAATTTCGATGAAACCTTGAGATATTTTAAAAATTAAATTGACATTTGATAAGTGCGCCTAACATTTAATAATTAATTTTGAGCCTAAAAATCGAATTTTTTTAATTATAAAGGCATTTAAAATTAATTATTATTATTTTAAAAAAATAAAATAAAATTGGAGCGCTTGGGGTATTATTTAATGTTATTTTCCAAGTCGGCCTCTCCTTTTATTTAATTTTTATTTATCTTTTGGCCTATTTTTCAAGTCGGCCTATGGGAAATGAAAGGATGAGTGCCCATATAAGAGAGGTGTGTTGAGCGATTTTAATCCATCATTCATTCATTCACACAAGTGCGATTTGGAGAAGGACAACAAGGTGCGAAATCTAGCTTGTGTGGAGCGAATTTCTACCAAGTGTGGATACTAAGGAAGGCGAAATTCATCTTGAAGGCTATTGGAGAGGCGTATTTCTTGCTAGATTGGAGGATAAATTCCAGATGTTTTGAAGGTATGTGAAGGCAAATTTCCAGATCTTGAAGAAGCTCGTGGAAGATGGAGTTCTTTTCCAAGCTAATGGAGGCGTAATTTTATCCAAGGGAGAGCTTTGATCTACATTTTGCCTAGCAAAATTCATCTATTTTTACATCATTTTTAGAATTAATTCCCAAGTGGAGGTATGGCGTAATCACCTTGGCACCATTTTTGAAGATTTAAATTTTGCTTTGAAAATCCTAAATTAGGAAATGATAACTCAAGATTTATCATGAAGTTTCCTAATTAAAATCTTGAATCTTCCTTTTAAAGTTTAATTTTTAGATTTCAAGATATATTACTAATTTTGAAATGTTGTGTAGGCATCAAATGGAGATCCCGGAGTTGGAAAATCAAGCCAGATCAAGGACGATCAAGCAAGGACAAGGGCGACCTCCTCCAGCCTAGCATCGACAAGGATGGCCTTCTTCGATCCAGCATCATCAGGATAAGGGCGACCTCTTCCAATCCAGTATTCCAAGGCGAGGTACATCAATCATCCTGCACATCAAGGACACAAGAAATCAAAACAAGGGTTCGTTGAAGAAGCAAATAATTTCAAAAGAGTTAATTAAAGATAGCTTCTCAACAACATCAAGTTGAATATCTACCAAGTTACAAGTGTCAGATGAGGTGGCATCCTAGTCATCACTTCTCCAGTCAGTATGGTCCACCTCAGCATGTCCAGATTCAATGTACCTAACTCATGGAAGGTGGCACAAACTCCGATGTACCTACCCCAGCTATCCATTGGTGGAATTTTCCAGAGAGGACATGTGTCCAAGCAATACAATTATTTCATTGGTCAGGCATTAAATGTTATGTAATGATTGTAACAAACCCTAATTAGGGTTTTCATTGTAAAATCTTGGCCATTGATCTCGAATTGATCTTAGCCATCGAATTGTATTGAGGGCACTATATAAACCCCGACTCTTCATTTTGTAAAGGTAATTAGCAATAGTTAGATAATAGTTAGAGAGTTGAAAATAGTTAGAAGATAGAAATAGAATAGTAACTAGAGTAGAGTAGAGAGAGAAGGCAAAGATTGTTGCCAAGATGTTGTTGTAAAAGACTTGTAACTTCATTAAAGAAATGGTGAAATTTATGGGTTGATTCGACAATTTGCATGGTCTTTATACTTCTCGTATTTGATTTCATGTTATTAGATGAGTGGAAGAAATGTGCTTGATTGATGGTGGAATTCGTACATCCATACTACTAGCAGTTTGTTGATTGCAGACTTGCCTTGCGTAGTCAATTGGAATCATTCAGCTTAAGCTTAACTTCAATTGTCGCTTCTTCATCGATATGCATCAACCTGATGGTGTCTATGCCTGCAATGATGATTTGAACATCATAAAGCTTCCCTTCGAAGATCGCACTAGCCTTGTGGAGATGGTCCTGCGATGTCAAAACAAGACCTAGTTAGAGTTTCATCAAAGATCAATCATTGCTCCTACATTCTTAGTATTAGGATTAGATCCTCTCTTCGCCCTCATCTTTTTTTCCTTTTTTCAAGTCAAAGTTAGTAAAATCCTATGTCCAGCAATATTCAAAGCAAATCAGACGTTCAAGCATCAAGTGTAAGTCCCCTTGTGATTCCAGCAAATCACATCATACCACAAAGAGCTTATCCACACGTAGAGACCCTACATAAAAGAACCTTGGAGTCACCCTGATTGATCCTTTTTCGCGATATCTTCAGCAATCAGAGGCTTTATTCAAGAGAGGATAAGGTACCTTTAGGTATTTTATTCTGTGTTTGATAGTGTACAAAATACACGTCAACAGGCGCCAAGCCTCCAACATCCCCAGGTTCTCCGTCTCAGGCCACCCAGCAGACTCAAAACACTTCTCAAACGCCTCTCTGCATCCGGTGCGGGCAAAGCTCAACAACCTCTCCATCCCCTCGACCATGGCGACATCCTCCTGGAGTCTGGCAGATGACACAAGCCGTTGGGCTCCTAGAGTCATCTCAACAATGAACTGCTTAAATTCTCCCGTACCCTGCTCTACTCCCATAGGCACCCCCTCCTCTTTGTAAGGACTGGTTACTACATCCACCAGGGGTGACGCAGCCGTCTAAAGCGCCCTACTGCTTGGAGAACTCCCTTCCTCCAGATCAATGATATCCAAGGAATGCATCTCCCTGCCTGGAGATAAAGTGGCCTCCCTACAGGTGCCACGGGTGTGAGCTGGTAACGGCTCAACCAAGCGCTGAGGTCATCATGGAGAGCGCCTACTTCCATCATTGCCTCCTGCATATAACCTGGCACACCCGGCACATCCTGCTCCATGGAAGCCCCTGCACTCGCCAAGACACCCGACCCATCCTGCTGAACAGAGGTTGCTCCAGAGTCGGTCCCTGCTGTGGTCTCAACCCTCGGCGATGTCATAGCTATCGTCACCTGAGGCTGCCCAAAGCTAGGTACTGGCACCGTGGTGACTATGTTGACTGTCCCGAATGACCGTGGCACCGCCAACTGACAAGTCTCCAATAAGCGTGCTGGTGTAAAGTGGACCCGAGCCTGGTGCGAAGCTAGAACGGACCCTTCTGTACCTACCGATTCCACTACCTCCTCTTCAGGCAACTGGTCACCCCCTCTACCTGCCAACTGAAAGCTCCCTCCGCTCACCTACGAGGTGTCTGCGGATTCCGCCCTGCCGCTATCAGCATCCTCCTCTGCGTCAAACTCTTCTATGTCGGACTCCGTTTCTGACATGGCGGGCTTCTTCCTTGTTGTGCCCAGACGTGCCTCCGCACCATGTGCCAAGAAGTCCAAGTGCGACCAGTAGAATATAGGTGACTGGTCCAGTGCAACACGACCTTATGGCTCCAATGGCTGTGAGCCTGGGGTGATCTGCATGCGGACTACATTGAGAAATAACCCAATGGCGTGATGCGGCATGTAAAATTTCTTATACTGTAGAGTCATGAACTCGTCCATCCTATCCGCCGACAGTGATGCCCAATCATACACCACCCCATTGTGCAGCCCATTCATCAACACTATTTGTGCGATAGCTATGTCAGACGAGCGGTTGGCACCTGTAAGGCGACTCTTCACTACGGACAATAGGCATCGCCATACTCCCTTAGCCAAAAATGTTTTCTTGACCCCCCTACTCTTGCCTGCACTTTTGAGGCTATCTTTTTCTCCCTGCGTGAGGTTATCCTTCAACATCAACTGTAGCAAGGTGGCATGGTTTTCTAGAGTAATTTTCTGTGAAGTATCAATTTTTTTTCCTTTCAACCTCGGTATGCCAAACACCCTGCTGAACTCGCCTGTCGTGAAAGAAATACTTATCCGCTGGTGCTGATAGTCAAATACAGACTGGAGATGGTGTCTATCATAGCTGCCAATCATGGCATGCAAAACCACCTCAAAATCTTTTATGCAGAAAACTAGCATTTGGACAACCCAGTGTACCTGTGCCTAGCGAAGGTTTTTCTTTATCGGGTCATCGTGAGGTGTCTTCGCCCACCAATTCCTACAATCTATTCCATTAAAACCCTCAAACACAATATTGTCAATTGTTACCTCTTCCTTGTCCTTTGTCGACTGGGTTTTTGGACGATGCTTCCTACTTTTTTGACTGCTGCTCATCCCGAGGCTGCCTGCAATACGCACACCAGATGGCAAAACTCGCTTGCCTGTGTCTACACTTGATTCTGAAGTTTTTCGCCCTCCCTATAACTTGTCTTCTAACGGTTGTAACTGTTTTCTCCAATCCGCCTTGTTCCTATTTGTGTCCATTGATTCCTGATTAATTCCCCTAATCTGCTTTTATAGAGTTTTTAACCTTCTTGCACGTCCTGCCCTTCCTTCCAAATGTCAAGTACAATGTATGGTTGTGGCGTGCAGTGTATGGCGTGCAATCTCCTTCCTCCGCGATTTTTCCTTTATTTATTTTTTTTGTTTGCCTCTTTGATGCTGCGGGTTAATATATGGCGTGCAAGTAACATAGCCACCGCACGGTGCCACCGTACAATGGGCCCACCGTGCCACCGCACGGTGACCCCGCAGTGCCACCGCCTGGTGGATGCGTGGCCCCACCGTATGGTGCACTTTTTCCTTCTCTTTTTTTTCGAGTTGTACGGACTCGTACGACCGTATGGTTTTTTTTAATGATTATTTCGTCGAGAGGGTTCAAGATCGGTCGTCCGTCTCTGTTCGTGGTACTGTTTTAATTTCAACCCATTGACGACGTTTGGTATCTCCTTACCGTCAAGCGTCCACAACTTAATCGCCCCGTTGGCATTGACCTCGCGTACCTTGAAGGGGCCTAGCCATCATACTTTAAATTTTTCGGGTTTGATTTTGTTCGTCCCATTGAATTTCAACACCAATTGCCCCAGAGTAAACTTCATTTGCTGAAGATGCTTGTCGTGCCAGACCTTCCTTCTTTGTTGGGTTGCCTCTGTGGCCCATTGTGCCATCATTCTTTTTTCGTTGAGCTTGCTCAAGGCATACAACCGCTCTCAGAGACTCTCCATGTCGCCTAGTCTGTTGTCAATGGCAATCCGAAGACTCGACACCATGAATTCCACTGGCACCATCACTTCCTGCCCGAACATTAACTGGAAGGGGGTTTGTCCTGTGTTGACCTTATACGTCGTCTAGTATGCCCACAGTACTGACAGTAAGCGTTCCTCCCAATCTTCCTTCTCCACTCCGCAAGACCTGTAGATCACAAAGACGATTATTTTGTTTGTCGCCTCGGCTTGTCCGTTCACCCAAGGATAGTAGGGGCTTGATAAGGAGTGGAATATCTTGAACTCCGTCGTGAGCAACCGAATTATATGATTGACAAAATGTCCTCCCCAGTCACTCGTCAATTGGATTGGAATCTCGTACCGTGTAATGATTTGCTTGTAGATAAACCTTGTCGTACTGACGGCCGAATTGTCTGGCAGAGCCCGTGCCTCGACCCACTTGGTCAAGTATTCTATGGCCACCACAATGTATCTGCACCGTCGAGCTCGACTTGCTTTCAAAGGTCCGATGAAATCCATCCCCCATCGTTCAAACAGTTCCTGGGCATTGGACGGGTTGAGGGGCATAAAATCCCTCTTCAACGGCCTCCCCGCCCATTGGCACATGTCACAACTGGTCACCCACTCTCGAGCGTCATTGTGCAGTGTCGGCCACCATAGCCCTGCCAATAGAACTTTCCTGGCCGTGGTGTCGGGCCCCATGTGCCCTCCTCTCGACCCTTCATGTGCTTCCCGTAAAACACCTTGAATTTCTTCCTCCAGGACACATCGCCATAGGACATGGGCAGGTCCCATTTTATACAAAAGGCCATTAATGAGTTGAAACGTCTTACTCCTTAGTACGAGCTTCCTTCGCTCCCTTGGTGGCATCTCTCTAGGGAATTGTGATGTCGACAGATATTTCCACTATCACTCAAATCTTGTCCAGGTCAATCTTGAGTCTAGCCTTACACACTATGTGTCCTAACAACGTCCCTTGAGGCACCATGAATTTGCATTTTTGGGGATTGAGTGCTAGGCGGGCTCGCCTGCATCTCTCCATGCATTCGCCAAGTGCGGCCAAATGTGCATCCTGGTTATTGTAGATGGACCAATCGTCAAGGAACGCCCTGAAGTTCCCTACTAACATCTTGTCAAATATGTGAAGGATTATCCATTGGAATGTCGCTGGGGCGTTGCATAACCCAAACGGAATTCGGTTATACGCGTACACGCCATCTTCCACTACGAAGGTTGTTTTTAATTTGCCCTCTTCGACAATGGATATCTGGTTATACCCAGAAAATCCATCCATAAATGAATAAATTTCATGATCGGCCACTTCCTCCAAGATGCTATCTGTAAATGGTATTGGAAACGGGTCCTTTATGGTGACCGTGTTAAGGCATCTAAAATCCATGCAGATTCGGATCTGGTTTGCCTCCTTTTTAAGCGATATCACTATGGGCGACACCCACTCTCTGGTCTGCACTTTAAAAATAATCCCAGCTTCGAGCATACGTTCAATTTCATCATTCACTCTCGCAGCATAGTTTTTATTCATTTTGTACGACCTCTTCCGTATAAGTACAGCCCCAAGTACGAGTGAAATTTGGCGTACGCACAATTCTGGCAGCACCCCTTTAAGGTCCTTGTACATCCAGGCGAATACATCCTTGTATTCCATGAATATTTTAAACGCGGCGGCTTTTAGGACTGGATTTCAGTCGTTGCCAACCAGGATGTTCCTTGACTCTGCTTTCGTGCCGAGGTTTGTAAGTTTTACGGACTCTTCGTACTGGATTGGTTTCGTCATGTCAAACCTATGTGCTGGTGTCTCGTTGACAGGAGCATCCCCTTCCATGTATTTCCTGTACGCTGGCGAAAATTCATTTTCATCTGGCTCCTCATCAACCTGCAACATGTTGCACCCATACAGCAACTTGTAGTCTTCCATTTGCCAGTGGAAGAGCCCATTAAGCGAATTGGTCTCATCTTCCGAACATCCTTGGATTCCCAGGACGCCTTCCTCATCCGGTTCCCTTTTGTAATTTCCTTCGTCAACTCCATCGTTGCCGTCCGATTCCGATTCTGACGCGAGTTCTTCACTCACGAGTTGTGTTTTCAGGTCGATAATAAATTTTTGCCCAGCTTTCTCCATGAACAGCGTGTTACACTTCCAATTGTGATTTGCTTTGGCCGCCACCAACCACCCTCTACCAAGAATGGCGTCGTATCCCTTCTTGGCAAGCAGAATCACCACGAAGTCGAGGACAAATGGTTGTGTCTCGATGGTCACTTGTTGCACCATGAGCATTCCAAGAGGTTTGATACCATGTTGATCCGCTCCCAGTAAGTTGAAGGTTGACGGCCACAATGTCGGCTTGTCGAGCTTCTTCCAGGCTTCTTCCGGAAGCACATTCACTCCCGACTTGTCATCGACAATGGTGTCAGTCAAAATGGTGCCAAGTATTCCCATTTCTACCACCACCGGGTGCCGACCACTGTATAGTGTCAAGACCAATGGGTCTGTTGGTGTTCCGCCAGGAACATCCGTATTCCGGGTCACTCGACTCTGTGGAGATACTTGCACCGTACGTAGGA